>NC_073259.2:2500-7500 GCF_029289425.2 Pan paniscus
TAACCCTAACCCTAACCCTAACCCTAACCCTAACCCTAACCCTAACCCTAACCCTAACCCTAACCCTAACCCTAACCCTAACCCTAACCCTAACCCTAACCCTAACCCTAACCCTAACCCTAACCCTAACCCTAACCCTAACCCTAACCCTAACCCTAACCCTAACCTAACCCTAACCCTAACCCTAACCCTAACCCTAACCCTAACCCTAACCCTAACCCTAACCCTAACCCTAACCCTAACCCTAACCCTAACCCTAACCCTAACCCTAACCCTAACCCTAACCCTAACCCTAACCCTAACCCTAACCCTAACCCTAACCCTAACCCTAACCCTAACCTAACCCTAACCCTAACCCTAACCCTAACCCTAACCCTAACCCTAACCCTAACCCTAACCCTAACCCTAACCCTAACCCTAACCCTAACCCTAACCCTAACCCTAACCCTAACCCTAACCCTAACCCTAACCCTAACCCTAACCCTAACCCTAACCCTAACCCTAACCCTAACCCTAACCCTAACCCTAACCCTAACCCTAACCCTAACCCTAACCCTAACCCTAACCCTAACCCTAACCCTAACCCCTAACCCTAACCCTAACCCTAACCCTAACCCTAACCCTAACCCTAACCCTAACCCTAACCCTAACCCTAACCCTAACCCTAACCCTAACCCTAACCCTAACCCTAACCCTAACCCTAACCCTAACCCTAACCCTAACCCTAACCCTAACCCTAACCCTAACCCTAACCCTAACCCTAACCCTAACCCTAACCCTAACCCTAACCCTAACCCTAACCCTAACCCTAACCCTAACCCTAACCCTAACCCTAACCCTAACCCTAACCCTAACCCTAACCCTAACCCTAACCCTAACCCTAACCCTAACCCTAACCCTAACCCTAACCCTAACCCTAACCCTAACCCTAACCCTAACCCTAACCCTAACCCTAACCCTAACCCTAACCCTAACCCTAACCCTAACCCTAACCCTACCCTAACCCTAACCCTAACCCTAACCCTAACCCTAACCCTAACCCTAACCCTAACCCTAACCCTAACCCTAACCCTAACCCTAACCCTAACCCTAACCCTAACCCTAACCCTAACCCTAACCCTAACCCTAACCCTAACCCTAACCCTAACCCTAACCCTAACCCTAACCCTAACCCTAACCCTAACCCTAACCCTAACCCTAACCCTAACCCTAACCCTAACCCTAACCCTAACCCTAACCCTAACCCTAACCCTAACCCTAACCCTAACCCTAACCCTAACCCTAACCCTAACCCTAACCCTAACCCTAACCCTAACCCTAACCCTAACCCTAACCCTAACCCTAACCCTAACCCTAACCCTAACCCTAACCCTAACCTAACCCTAACCCTAACCCTAACCCTAACCCTAACCCTAACCCTAACCCTAACCCTAACCCTAACCCTAACCCTAACCCTAACCCTAACCCTAACCCTAACCCTAACCCTAACCCTAACCCTAACCCTAACCCTAACCCTAACCCTAACCCTAACCCTAACCCTAACCCTAACCCTAACCCTAACCCTAACCCTAACCCTAACCCTAACCCTAACCCTAACCCTAACCCTAACCCTAACCCTAACCCTAACCCTAACCCTAACCCTAACCCTAACCCTAACCCTAACCCTAACCCTAACCCTAACCCTAACCCTAACCCTAACCCTAACCCTAACCCTAACCCTAACCCTAACCCTAACCCTAACCCTAACCCTAACCCTAACCCTAACCCTAACCCTAACCCTAACCCTAACCCTAACCCTAACCCTAACCCTAACCCTAACCCTAACCCTAACCCTAACCCTAACCCTAACCCTAACCCTAACCCTAACCCTAACCCTAACCCTAACCCTAACCCTAACCCTAACCCTAACCCTAACCCTAACCCTAACCCTAACCCTAACCCTAACCCTAACCCTAACCCTAACCCTAACCCTAACCCTAACCCTAACCCTAACCCTAACCCTAACCCTAACCCTAACCCTAACCCTAACCCTAACCCTAACCCTAACCCTAACCCTAACCCTAACCCTAACCCTAACCCTAACCCTAACCCTAACCCTAACCCTAACCCTAACCCTAACCCTAACCCTAACCCTAACCCTAACCCTAACCCTAACCCTAACCCTAACCCTAACCCTAACCCTAACCCTAACCCTAACCCTAACCCTAACCCTAACCCTAACCCTAACCCTAACCCTAACCCTAACCCTAACCCTAACCCTAACCCTAACCCTAACCCTAACCCTAACCCTAACCCTAACCCTAACCCTAACCCTAACCCTAACCCTAACCCTAACCCTAACCCTAACCCTAACCCTAACCCTAACCCTAACCCTAACCCTAACCCTAACCCTAACCCTAACCCTAACCCTAACCCTAACCCTAACCCTAACCCTAACCCTAACCCTAACCCTAACCCTAACCCTAACCCTAACCCTAACCCTAACCCTAACCCTAACCCTAACCCTAACCCTAACCCTAACCCTAACCCTAACCCTAACCCTAACCCTAACCCTAACCCTAACCCTAACCCTAACCCTAACCCTAACCCTAACCCTAACCCTAACCCTAACCCTAACCCTAACCCTAACCCTAACCCTAACCCTAACCCTAACCCTAACCCTAACCCTAACCCTAACCCTAACCCTAACCCTAACCCTAACCCTAACCCTAACCCTAACCCTAACCCTAACCCTAACCCTAACCCTAACCCTAACCCTAACCCTAACCCTAACCCTAACCCTAACCCTAACCCTAACCCTAACCCTAACCCTAACCCTAACCCTAACCCTAACCCTAACCCTAACCCTAACCCTAACCCTAACCCTAACCCTAACCCTAACCCTAACCCTAACCCTAACCCTAACCCTAACCCTAACCCTAACCCTAACCCTAACCCTAACCCTAACCCTAACCCTAACCCTAACCCTAACCCTAACCCTAACCCTAACCCTAACCCTAACCCTAACCCTAACCCTAACCCTAACCCTAACCCTAACCCTAACCCTAACCCTAACCCTAACCCTAACCCTAACCCTAACCCTAACCCTAACCCTAACCCTAACCCTAACCCTAACCCTAACCCTAACCCTAACCCTAACCCTAACCCTAACCCTAACCCTAACCCTAACCCTAACCCTAACCCTAACCCTAACCCTAACCCTAACCCTAACCCTAACCCTAACCCTAACCCTAACCCTAACCCTAACCCTAACCCTAACCCTAACCCTAACCCTAACCCTAACCCTAACCCTAACCCTAACCCTAACCCTAACCCTAACCCTAACCCTAACCCTAACCCTAACCCTAACCCTAACCCTAACCCTAACCCTAACCCTAACCCTAACCCTAACCCTAACCCTAACCCTAACCCTAACCCTAACCCTAACCCTAACCCTAACCCTAACCCTAACCCTAACCCTAACCCTAACCCTAACCCTAACCCTAACCCTAACCCTAACCCTAACCCTAACCCTAACCCTAACCCTAACCCTAACCCTAACCCTAACCCTAACCCTAACCCTAACCCTAACCCTAACCCTAACCCTAACCCTAACCCTAACCCTAACCCTAACCCTAACCCTAACCCTAACCCTAACCCTAACCCTAACCCTAACCCTAACCCTAACCCTAACCCTAACCCTAACCCTAACCCTAACCCTAACCCTAACCCTAACCCTAACCCTAACCCTAACCCTAACCCTAACCCTAACCCTAACCCTAACCCTAACCCTAACCCTAACCCTAACCCTAACCCTAACCCTAACCCTAACCCTAACCCTAACCCTAACCCTAACCCTAACCCTAACCCTAACCCTAACCCTAACCCTAACCCTAACCCTAACCCTAACCCTAACCCTAACCCTAACCCTAACCCTAACCCTAACCCTAACCCTAACCCTAACCCTAACCCTAACCCTAACCCTAACCCTAACCCTAACCCTAACCCTAACCCTAACCCTAACCCTAACCCTAACCCTAACCCTAACCCTAACCCTAACCCTAACCCTAACCCTAACCCTAACCCTAACCCTAACCCTAACCCTAACCCTAACCCTAACCCTAACCCTAACCCTAACCCTAACCCTAACCCTAACCCTAACCCTAACCCTAACCCTAACCCTAACCCTAACCCTAACCCTAACCCTAACCCTAACCCTAACCCTAACCCTAACCCTAACCCTAACCCTAACCCTAACCCTAACCCTAACCCTAACCCTAACCCTAACCCTAACCCTAACCCTAACCCTAACCCTAACCCTAACCCTAACCCTAACCCTAACCCTAACCCTAACCCTAACCCTAACCCTAACCCTAACCCTAACCCTAACCCTAACCCTAACCCTAACCCTAACCCTAACCCTAACCCTAACCCTAACCCTAACCCTAACCCTAACCCTAACCCTAACCCTAACCCTAACCCTAACCCTAACCCTAACCCTAACCCTAACCCTAACCCTAACCCTAACCCTAACCCTAACCCTAACCCTAACCCTAACCCTAACCCTAACCCTAACCCTAACCCTAACCCTAACCCTAACCCTAACCCTAACCCTAACCCTAACCCTAACCCTAACCCTAACCCTAACCCTAACCCTAACCCTAACCCTAACCCTAACCCTAACCCTAACCCTAACCCTAACCCTAACCCTAACCCTAACCCTAACCCTAACCCTAACCCTAACCCTAACCCTAACCCTAACCCTAACCCTAACCCTAACCCTAACCCTAACCCTAACCCTAACCCTAACCCTAACCCTAACCCTAACCCTAACCCTAACCCTAACCCTAACCCTAACCCTAACCCTAACCCTAACCCTAACCCTAACCCTAACCCTAACCCTAACCCTAACCCTAACCCTAACCCTAACCCTAACCCTAACCCTAACCCTAACCCTAACCCTAACCCTAACCCTAACCCTAACCCTAACCCTAACCCTAACCCTAACCCTAACCCTAACC
>NC_073259.2:7782500-7947500 GCF_029289425.2 Pan paniscus
AGGCCAACTATGTACAACTATGGATATAGAACTGAGTTATGATGTGGAATTCCAGTTTCTCTCCACTGTTACCAGAGAGAAGCATCTCTGGAGAGCTCCCTTAAGCATCCTGCCCACTCTGTGGGGCCATCCCCTGCTGCTCTTGGCTCAGATTCATCTATCTGTTTCAGGGCCTTTGCCCTCCTGAGTCTGTAGTTAGCCACTTGCTCCAAGAGTCTTTCAGCTACAGCCTTCATTAATTTCATTGTGAAGGGGCCTTCGGCTCCCCTAGCATGCGTTGTGGGACGTCAGCTGCCTGCTTTGCTCATTACCACTAGCCCAGGAATGCGGTGTTGACTCATGGCTGCAGCTCCGCTTTTGAACAGAAGCACTCAGGGCCTGAGCCTGTATTTATCACTAGGCAGGGAAGGTCCTAAGGGAAGGTTCCAGGTGAACACAGACCTCATCCTTCCATCGTTACCTATGCAAAACACTAAATACAGTCATCTCCTCCGGAAACTGCCCCCCAGGTCCCAGCAGTAGTTCAGGATTCCCGTTAACCATGTTGTGCCCACTACCTTTCAGGCTGCACACACTTCCCTCTGTGTTTAGAGAGAAGGGAATGCAGAAGTCTGCCGTGTAGGGCATGAGGGGTGAAGCCACAGGTCCGTCCTATAAGCACCTCCTCCTTCCTAGAGCAGAGCCATCACCTGCTTTGGGCTGTGCCAAGGCTCTTGTTGAGCAGTTCAGTGCCTCACGTGGACTCCCCCTGCAAGAATTCACTGAGGATTATTGGTTAATGCTGATAAAGCACTTGGGCTGTAAATAACAAGTTTAATGTTAATAAACAGGGGGATTAGGTTCATTTATGTAAAAGGGAATGCTTCACAATGGATACTGGGTGGGGGAAGACTTTACTTTTATCAACAAAAAACAAACAGAGTAAACTGTAAACCCAGACCCATCGAAGCCAAGGCCTTCTTGTCTGCTCACCCTGACGTTCCCACAGGGTTTCTCTCTGGGGCTGTAAATGCAATTCCGCTGCTGAACTGATTGCCTGAATGTACTTGTGTGCTTGATGTCTTTCAAAAAGAAAGTGTCTAGGAAAGTGCAAAAGAGGAGCAGGCAAGGCAGAAACAGCATGGCCATGTGGAGGGGCCGTGCTGATCGTGAGAGCAAAGGGAATTGTATTATTCTTTGGGATTTGCATACTTTAAGAAGGTGGTTCAATTAATGGCATTCTGTTCCTCCTAGTTGAAGACAGCAAAATGGAAGCATAAGGATTTGCTGAGTCCTCCCTACAGGAAGCTTCTTAGCTGAGCCATTCTCAGCTCCGTTCTCCATTGAGAACCCTTCAGCACATGCATGCTTGCTTAGCCAGCCGGGTTTAAATTTTCATTGACTGAACAGTAAAGGGAAGAAACAAACACACATGAGATCTCTGAGCAGAGTGTTTCAGGTGCTTTATAATAAACCTCTCCTTGCCGGGAGAGTGTCATCCCATTTCACAGACCAGGCAACTGAGGCTGAGAGCGGGTGGTCTAGAATGTGCCCACGCTTGGGCTCCTTTCCTTGTTCCTCCCAAAGGCAGCAGTTATACTATTTCCTTTGTGTAAAAATATTTATCTTTATGACCCCAGAACACCTAGTACAGATCCATAGCCATTTCTCTGTAATTCTGAAATCCCCAAATCTCTGAAAAGTGAAAAAGTTCATTTATTATCCCTTTGACAGCAAAACCTGGCCTATCCTGAATTCATCTGGGGCAAAGTTGTCCTAAACTGACACAAGGGTAGTTGCAGTCTTATTTAACCTGCTTAGAGTGAATATTCATATGATTTACTGCAGAAATACGTTGGCTTCTGGGGCCCTTCACCCTGCTGTGCTGTTACATACAGTAGATATGCAAATGACTTTACCTGACACATTCTGAATTCTGAAATGCATTTGGCCCCAAGAGTTTCCAATAAGGGACCATGGAGCTCTAGAAGGCCCTGCACACAGTGAGCACTACCTGCATGTTGTTGCTTAGTTGGAGTGAAACCTCAGTACCCTAACTTTGTGCGTGGTACACCCATGGTGGGATGGACATAGAACCAGGCCCCCTGTACAGAGTCACCACAAAGCACCTGCCGTTAGGGTGGCAGGAGGAAGGGCAAGCAAACAGAGCAAGAGAAGATGGTGCCGGCAGCAAACAGCACAGGGCACGGCGTGGGGACAGTTAAGGTGAACAGTGCCCACAGTCAGTGCTGTGGCAGGACAACTGCAGTGGGGCAGGCTCGGCAGAGCTGGGCAGGGGATGCAGATGCTGGAGGCCTTGCTGCCCAGCAGATGAGAGTGGACCCAATTCTGTAGATCGGGGGCCGAGGCTGAATTCTGAGCAGGAAAGTAATCTGCTGAATAGGAGGCTTTAGTAAGGCCTTTTAGATGGTGGCTCCCGGAGTGAACAGGATCCTAAATCTCAGGCTTTCCTTATCCCACTGATCCATGCTTCCCTCCCTGAAACGTGTTTCTGAGTAATAGCAGCTAACACTTACACAGTGCTTCCTGTGTAATAGGCACTTCTGTAACTGCTTGACCCATGACAACTCTGTGCAATTCATACCGTTGTTGTCCCCTTTGTATAGATGAGAAAACTGAGGCACACCGAGGGTAGGTCGTCAGGTCCTGTGAGTCGTGAGTGTAGGGGCTGTGGTGAGAACCCAGCCAGCATGGTGTGTGTGTGCTCTTAACTGCTACGCTCTGTCCTACCCTATTCTTTTATAGGTCCCAGCAAGGAAGCTTTTCTCCTGGTCCACACCGCTGCCTGGGCATGGAGAAACCTGCTGGCACATTGGCCAAGGTTGGGGGTGAGGGGTGATGTCATGACCCATCCAAGAACTGTAATCTCTTGTCTTCAAGGAGGCCAGTTCTCTGGGCTGACGCTTCATGCATAGCGGCTGCATCCCTGTCTCCCCACTTCTCCATCCCCTTCCAGGCCGTTCTTCCCCCATGCACACACATGCCTACACATGCCTGCAATAACTCCCCGATAGGTAGAATTAAAATTTTGAAAAACTTAAGCTAAGACTATAAAGTAAGAAAGGCTAAATCAGCTTCCTTCCTTCTTCCCTTTGACTCCTGCAAATCTGTAGCTTCCTTCAATTCATTCTGGAGTTTTTTTCCAGTTTTCACCCTGATTATCCTTTATTCTTGTCTTAAAAATAGGCAGGACATTTTCTTTGGGCAGCGGGGATGGCCTGTTATAACCTTGCTCTCTCTATATGGTCACAGTGCATTGCATGGAAGTTGGGAGCACCCTCGCCTTTTCCTATGAGGTCACTCTTTGATTTCCTGCACCCTCTCTGCCCTGTCAATGCCGCAGGGTCTGTTTTTCCTATAAGTCTGATGCTCTCTTGTCCTTGAACTCCTTTTCCGGGTGGGGTTTAATTAGCTAAATTTGCATGTGACAAAATGAGATATAACCTTTGTAGGGAAATTCCTCACAGCTTTCTAGGCTGGGAGAAATCAACCATGCCATTTTGTGATGGAGTGTCCCAGTTTAACACGGCAATGTGACTGCAGACTTCATCTGCCTGGCGGGCACTTTGTCCCCATGGCTGAGTTTCAGGCTTCCTGACCTTCCTGGTGGGCAGCCACGGCGAAATCTAGACTTCCTGGTCCCTCCTCAGTTCCCTATGGACGATGGCAAGATTTTGCAAAGGGACAAAAGGAAACTTTTGCTGAAACCTTCTAGGTCTTTAATCACTTGTTCTTTTTCCTTCTAAAATTCTGGATTCTTGCCGAGCCTCTTTGTGCTTCCTCTTTTCGTTCTCTGTCACCTCCACTTAGTCTCGTTCTCACCTGCTCCTTTCTCTTCATTCTCCAAGGGAGGGGAAGACAACTTGAATTTTAGGAACAAAGCAAGAAACAGTACATGGAAAGGAGAGAAGGTGCTGTGGCCACTGCGGAGGGTGGACAGGTGGCTGAGAACCTTTGTAAGCCAGAAAGAACTCTTCTCTCCCATTCTCAAATATAATTAGTTATTTCTAAAATTGAGCTGAATCGTGGGCATCTTTTTCCACTCAAACTTTTTTTAACTTAAAAGTTCTATGTATATATGTGTGTGTGTGTTCATTGGAGAAACAGTAACACCACACACAACTTAGCTAACCTAGGAAGGTTTGGCTCAAATGTCCGTTGCAAAGTAATTAAGAATCTCCTGTCCTATGCTGTGTTTACAGTGTACATTCCCATAATGTCCACTTCCTGGCTGCTGGACTCTGCTCTATGAATATAACCAGTGAGCAGTGTCTCTTTCATGCTCAGCTCCTGACCAGTTAAGGGGAGGAGGAGATGAGTCCAGGAACCAGAGTTGGATGCTGGGAATCTCCGTGCTGTCCTTCCAGGGAACATTTCTCTGCACCGGGCCAAGGACCCACGGGATCATCCCTTTCCATTGTGAAGGAACCGAGGCCGCCTCACTGGGCTCCATTTTCCAGTATTTTTAGTTAGCAGCCTGCAAGTGAGTGTTCTGCCTGCAGTGCTGTAGAAACTGGCAGATGCTCTGTGTTGAGTGGTGTGCAGGACAGACAGGAGTCGGTGCTGGAGAGGCGATGGCTGCAACTGGGGCAGAGAAGTGAGCCTTCCTGTCTTCCTGGGGGTGATCATCCCCAAGGCAGTGCATCACGCTCCCGTGTTCAAAGCCACAGTGGTATAAACTCTCGAAGAGAACAGTGTCTACCTTTACTCTGGAAAGAAGTAACCGAAAGACAGGAGCGGATGTTGCCTCCTGGCAAGAGGGCCTCACGGTGTGGAGGGGCAATGCCAACCTTGGCGGTGACGGACTTAGGTTCTATTATGGCTCTAATGCTTGCTGACTCTGGGACCTTGAGCAAGTTATGGTAACCCTCAGCCTCTGTTTCTCCCTCTGTACAATGAGCATCACGATAGTCCTGTTCTCACAGAGCTGCTATGAAGGTTGCATCTGGGAAGCACCTGGCACTGTGCCTGGCGTAAAATAGGCCCTCAGGAAATGTTGGCTATTATTATGGCCATGCTTGACTGGCACCGCAGTTTGATGTAGTGGTTGTCACGTTTCATTTCTAGCGTTCTGAATAGGCTGTCAGTAGAGAGGTAAGGAGGTAAGGACTCTGGGGCCAGACTGCCTTTCTTCAAATCCCAAGCCTGCCACTTAACAGCTCTCTGACATTGAGCAAGTTAATTCATGTGACTGGGCCTCACTTTTCTCATCTGTAAAGTGAGTATGAAGTGACGTATACTTCATTGGGTCATGGTGAGGGGAAGTATGCAAAGCAGGAGTTGGTGAACTGGCGAACAGGCCACATCCGGCCTGCCATCTGCTTTTGTAAATAAAATGGTATCAGAACATAGCCACACTTATTCATTTATGTCTTGTCTGTGACTGTTTCTCTGCAGCAGCAGCAGAGATGAGTAATTGTGACAGAGACTGTCCTACAAATCCTAAAATAAAATCCTAAAATATTTACTACCTGACCCTTTACAGAAAAAGTTTGTTGCCCTCTGGTTGTAAAAGGTTTAAACAGTGTGTGGCACAGAGCAGATGCCAGGTAAATGTTTGCTGTTATTCCTGCTGGTACTCCTCTGCAGTTCGTCACCCCCAACCCTCACATTAGCTCTGTGAAGTGGGCACACAGAGGTGATGACTGTTCCCTGTTTATTGCACCTGGGATTCAGGGGACTCACGTGACCTGTCCAAGGTGAGGCCAGGCCTAAAATCTAGTCTAGGGCTCACTCGGCCAGTGGCTCCGAATCAGTGACATCTGCCTTGCCTTCTCTGTTTTTTTTTTTTTTTTTTTTGAGAAGGAGTCTCACTCTGTTGCCCAGGCTGGAGTGCAGTGGCGCGATCTTGGCTCATTGCAAGCTCCGCCTCCCGGGTTCACGCCATTCTCCTGCCTCAAGCTCCGCCTCCCGGGTTCACGCCATTCTCCTGCCTCAGTCTCTTGAGTAGCTGAGACTACAGGTGCCTGCCACCACACCTGGCTAATTTTTTGTATTTTCAGTCGAGACAGGGTTTCACCGTATTAGCCAGGATGGTCTCGATCTCCTGACCTCGTGATCCACCTGCCTCGGCCTCCCAGAGTGCTGGGATTACAGGCGTGAGCCACTGCACCCGGCCTGCCTTGCCTTCTCTTTAGATTCCTCAAGGACAAGGATGCATCAGTCCATCTCCCTGAGGCATGGACAGTGCCTCACAGAGCCCACCCAGTCAGTATCTGCGGAGTTCATTTGTCTTCTGTGCTCCACCTGGCCAGCATCAGCACTGAGCACTCCAGGAAGAGACATTTCCAACCCTGGGCCGTTCACCTCCCAGCACCTGGAGTTGGGAGCACTCAGCTTATTAACAGGGCAGAAACTCCCAGGTTGCACGCACAGCACCGAATCCCGAAGGGCACAGGCCAAGACCCGCTCTCCATCCCGAGACCTTTAGTCAGGATTGTGGGTGTGGTTGATGACAGCTGATATCTGGGTAGCAATTTATGGTTCACTGAACACTTTTACATCCATGATCTCATTTGATCTTCATAGCAACTACTCAGGGGGACAAACTGGGTGATGGCCTACGCTGTAGCTGAAGTGGAGAGAGACTGGCACCTCCTCCAAGGCCATGCGTTAAATACCCACTGAGCCAATGGAGCCCTGGTCATCCATCTCTAATCCAGTGACCTCCCAACCCCAGCCGGCCCTCCTGACTTGATCATTGTGGTGATGCCAGTGCTGTAGCCTTGGGCACTCATTCCATTGTCTAATGACCCTCACTGTCCAATAATTCTTTTTTGTCTGTAACGGAAATTCCACATGCTTTAGGGGTTTGTTCTGCTCTCAGTGGAGATGACGACAAGCCACCCAGAATAATAGCTCTACTTTTTAGTCTTCAGCCTTGAAGCTGTCCTCTCCCTAACCAGCCCAGGCTGGCTCTTCTGTCCTTGTGGGTTTGCTGGAACACAGACCATCCCATCCACCCTGGTGACTTCTACCACATCCTGCACTTAGAGCAACTTCCAGCATGAGGCAGAAGGAGGGACAGTGTGTTCTGCGTTGGCTCAGCCCGTCTGCAGAACAGTCATGTCACTTTGGAAGAGCCTGAGTTTGAGAGGGATGTGTGTCTGCTCATATGAATACTTCTTGATCATTTAGTTTCTGTCATCAGTATCTGGGGAGTGGAGAATCGTTGCTGAGGGCTTCTGAAGAGCAGGGGAGAAAATAGATCACGTTGACAGTCAGCATAAGGTCATGGGGGTGAAGGGGAAAGGGAAGCTGAGTTGCTGCTGGACAGTGTGGTCTACTGACATGTCTCCTGGGATCGTGACCATCATGAGGGCAGGCGGTCAATGGCTGGTCAGAGCTATACCCAGCTTTCTAGTACAGTGATCCTAAAGGACACGGCTGAAGCGTGTTGAAATCCTCCTTTGTAATGAAAATTCTCCCCTGCAAGGGAAGAAGTAGCTTCTGTGAAATTTCCAGCAGAGGTTTCCAAGCCAGGGAGGTTGAGGTAGGTCAGGGAGGCCGCAGGTGCTTATCTAAGTGGCACTGCCACAGTCTTTGAGTTTCCATTACTGGCCTCCTGGATTCAGTGGAGTCCTGCTAGACATTGTCATTGCAGGGCAACCAAACCCAGCCCCGGGCCCATGGGAATGAACATACATATCTTCTAATGGTTAGAGAAATAAATTGCTTTATAACCAAAATACCCTTTTGGTTATGTGTCTCTCTTGGAAAAATAATCAGAAACAGCTGCCCTGCAGTTCTCCAGAGAATGGAGTCTTCCTAGTTTCCATGAAGCGAAAATGTTTCGGAAATCAGAACTGAATGAGGCTGGGGCGAGAGGTGGGGCTGAGGATGGACTCCTGGCACCTCCTCTGATTGATCCTAAATCACTTTCTCACTCTGGCCTTCGGTTTCTGCATCTGTTAAGAGGGCTAATGAAACCTGTTTCTTACTGCAACTTGACACCATGAAAATTTAGTCTCTCATCTGCAGCAGGCTTAGGCAAAGTGGCTGGCCACATAAAACAGCTTGAATCCTTGAGCATGGTGGATGGAGTTTGTTTAATGAGTGAAGCTGTGTAGCCCACTCCATGTCTGTCCTACCATTAAAATTTTTATTGTTATTTGTGAAGTATCCACTGGAGTTCAGAAAAAGACTGCACACCACTAAATCAAGTTGGCTCAGCTCCTGCTGCGGTTAAAATGAGTGCTGTAACCCCAATTAATAACGATTTTTTTCCACCAGAGATGGCCGCTTGCATGAATGTATTATTTGCTGGGGGCTCTTGTGGGGCTTGCTTGAAGTGTGTAAATAGTCCGCCTGAAAAAGAAAGTCCAAAAAAGGGCTGGTTTAGACAGAGTGGCCTCTGCAATCTGGCCACAGTCAAAGGCTTCTTCACATCAGCAGCTCTGATACGATACACAAACGTTTGGGTTGTAGGACAGTGTAGAAAGAGGACCCTCTGGGAGGCCAACGTGCTGAGTGGAAGGTGGAAGGACATGGAAAGCAGCAGCCGTGCAGCTGAGGCTAAGAAGCCCCGGAGCAGGCTGGGGGCTTCTTGTGTGAGTCATCGTTTGTCCTCCACTGTCTATCAAGAAGCAGGGACAAGAATTATGCACTTTAAATGTCAAGGTTGCCTTTGTAGGTGGTAGAGGCCTGGTGGGTTCCAGGAGATTATTCAGGTTCTATGTAGAGCAAATTCCAGATCAGATGAAGGTGTTTGTGCGGGGACAGCTGTATGTTTTCTGTTACAGACCTGTTAGGTCAAACCCCTTCTTTCTTTTTTCTAAGCTCTTACTCTTCCCCAGTTTTTACTTCCCAAGACTTTCTTGGGTCCTTCCAAGTCCTCCTTAGAGGATGGCCCTTTGCTGGGTCCATGGGTTTAACTTTTTTTTTTTTTTTCAGTCTTTCCCATACATTCGAGTTAGCTTGAAAGTGTTGATGGCCCTCTCCCCCAAAAGGAATATCATTTACTCCCTACCCCTTGTGTTACATGGGCAGGGGAAGGAGGGAGTTTCTAGCTCATGTTCCCAGAAGGGAAGGTATGGCAGGAACACATCCCACTTTTCCCTGTCTCTTTATGCCCTTGTCCCCAGGGGAGAAGTGACCTATCTGACTGGTGAGTTTGGTGTAGCCCCTTCTGGGACTCTCTTTTGAATCCACTTATCCCCAAAGAAGGGTTCACCAAGTTACTGGGACTGATCTGGCCCTGTGGGGAAAGCCTGTGATGGTCTCACCTTCTGGCAGGGTAAGTACATTGAATAGTGGTTGAAATATTAGGAAGTCCTTCGAAGCCCGTCTAAGCCACTTCCTCCATTTTATAATTTGTTTCTAATCAAACTTTTGGTTTGGTTTAATCTGTGTGTCCTATATCTTACTTCTTAATTGGTTCTGAGTTTATAAGGGGCAGAAAGGATGATTATTTATTGGCTGCCACCCAAAGGCTTAGAACTCCTCCTTGATCATTGACTGATCCATGTGGAAGGCTCTCCAAGCAGCTCTGGATACAGTGGAGGCCAAACATATGTGCATCCTTTTCCCCACCAGGGTACTATTTGCAAGTCATTGGAACCTAAGTCCGTGGCTTCTGTTTTCTAAGAACATCTGCTGTGGAAATGCTATTCTTTTCCTCTTTCTTCATCCCTGAAATAATGATACCTTCCTCGCAGGAGGGTGTTGAGGATTAAATAAAATCAAGCACATTCACACACGTAGGTAGTCAGTAAATGTCAGTTTCTGCCTCTCCGTCCATCCACTGGTAACCTACATTGTTTAAGTAGCGCTTACCACTATTCATTCTGATGTCCAAAGTATGCCTCTCATGTTGCAATGGAAGATTTCTTCTATCTCATTGGGAGCACTTAATAACCTTTAATACATGATGTGAAAACCTTCTGTCTCCCATGCCTGATTTATGGGATCACTGGAGAGAGAAAACTTTGAAACCAACAGGGAAGTGAGGGATGCGTACTGAGTGAGAGAAGCAACAGTGCCGGGATCCAGGGGAGGGCTGGATGGGAAGGGCTCAGTCATGGATAGGACTGAGGGTGTGCTGGTGAGCCTGGAAGCCATCACTGGGTGACCAACCTCACCTGGGCACTTCTTAGTTTGGATGTGCCTTATTTAAAGTAAAACTTGACACAGTCCAGAAAAACTCGCAATGCAAAAACAACTCACTTTTCTGGAGCTTTACTGTGTGTGCCCAGCACTGTGCTCACCACTCGAGAGCCCCTAGGCAGGCACCCTCCCTCCAGTTGCTCTCAGGGAGTGGGGTGGAGAGTATCAGTACAGAGGAGAGCCTCAAACGACCCCAGACTCTGTCAGTATGCTTCTGGAGGATGTAGGCTGAGTCTTACTTATCTTCTCAACCGCCAGTTGTCTGTAGTGGCCCTTCCATTTCATGTCTTCCTTAGACACATACTCCAGTCTGTTGTTTTGAGTGTTGGCTGTGAACTCTGTAACCCTGTATTTTCTGTTTTCCTCTTAGTATGAGAACGAAGGTGTGGGCCCGGATTTCCCCATTACTCTTGTGTCCTGTGCACCTTTTGTATAGTGCTGCGGCAAACTGGCACGGGGGATGTCAGCTCCGCACCCTCTGCTGTGGATTGTCCAGGGTCCAGGCCTCCCCTTCCTACTGCTCACCCCTGTCCCCTTTGCTGTTAACACCTGCCCGTGGGATAAGGGAAAAGAAAAAAGACACTCAAACTACTCCATTGTGAGATTTGCTATGGAGTCAGGGCTGAAGTGGGGTTGGTTGACTTTCAGAATCTGTGAATGGGGGACGATATATGTTGAGAAAGTGCCTGGGTGATTCTGATACGTCCCATCTACACTTTGAGAACTACAGGTTCATTACCACTGCCAAGAAAAAGATCTTTTCATATCCCCCTGTCCTCTCTTCACTTGGATGGCAGTTGAGTCTCTGAAAGAGATTCATCCCGAAGGTCTTTTAAGTGAAGAGAGGCAAAGCTTAGCTTAGTATTTCCTTTCTGAAGAGCACATACCCCTGTGTAAAATTGAGAGCAACAGCCTTAAATGGAAGCAGCTGTGACTCCCCGCCCCTGTGAAGGGGCTGTGGCCCTGCAGATGCCACGGCTGTGGATGCGTAGAGCTTGGGAACCCTCCCTGGCTTCATGGCTGACCTGCTGTGTGACCTTGGGCAAGTCAGATTTCCTCTCTGTTTGCCATCTGCAAAATGTGGATACAGACCCGTGCTCCCTCCTGGTTTTACTGAGGTACTGTGAGAGCCAGTGAAATCACGGTTATGGGATGCTCAGCATTCTGCTGCAGAAAAACAAAACAAAACAAAACAAAAAAACAAAAACCTAGTTACTAGGAAAGCACCATTCCCCAGGTGTGGGAGTTCTCAGTACCTGTGTGGAGTTTGCTAACAGACCTGGGGTCATTCGGGGTGTGACAGGCGGGCCCTCTCTCCTAGATCCAGGTCCATTTACTAATGTCCTTGCCCATCCATGCCTGCAAGAAGGAAGAGATGTCTGAGCTGTCAGGAGGTGGTGGGTACAGATGGTCCCTGGCAGAGCAACAAGGCAGTGCCAATCAGAGGAGGTCGGCCTCTTCAATTAGAACTCTGAGCAGATGGGGCTGAGGCAGCCAGAAGGGGCACTTCCCAGCTTACTAAGTGTGTGACAGTAAGCTGGTGGCCTTCAGAAGACCAGGAGGGTCACCTGGTTCATTTCCTTTCTGGAAGGAAGGGCAGTGTTTAGGGTAAGTCAGATGAGATTCCTCCTCATTGGACAGATAATAAGCTTTATTGTGAGTTAGGCAATATGCTTGTCCCTATGGATATCACATTAAACAAAATAGACCTGATCCTGACCTTACTAACTTACAATCACACCCACTGTTTCTTGCCACTTGCATACAACTCAGGGATGGGGTAGGAGGAGGAATGTCATAAATGCAAATTCCTGTGCCCTACACTGGAGCTACTAGATCAGACTACCTGGAGGCTAAGCCCAGGAATCTACATTTTTAACAAGCTTCATAGTTCAGCCTTGCACATATTAAATTTTGAGAACTGGTTACTTCTCCATCAATGCACGGGGTAATCAGTCACCTTGAGCACATTGGTGTCTTAAAAATGACTTAAACACACAATTGGAACTGTTTTGCTAAGTCTAGCCTGTGTCTAGATTGCTAGAAAAGCCCTTTTCCCCCTTATTCTGATGGTATAGAAGAAAACAACTGCTTAAATCAAATGAATTAATGTGTTGATTGAGCTTTTATTACCTGTCTAGCTTCATGCTGTTTGGAAAATAAATATAAAAGCTATAATCCTGGCCCCTGATGAGCGTACAGGGTTCTTGAGTTGATAAAACACACCAGTTAACCAGTTAGAGATGACGAGAAGATGGTGCCAGATTAGGAGCCAGGACCTAAAGCAGATGGCGCGTTTCCAGGGGTAGAGAAATGAGGACATCGGCAGGTCAGCATTGCAGCCACATCCTTTCTAGCCATCCTCAGATTCCAGCCTAATGATCAGTCATAACCTCCTAAAGAACTTAAAAAAAATCCTGGAAAAATTCAGGAGATCCAGGGTGTAGTATAGGAATCTGTTTGATTAAAACACTCCACAGGTGATTCTGATGGGTGTTTCCAGGTTTGGAAACCAGCACGCTACCTTTTAAAATAGTAAATGGATTAGTTATCTCTTTTTTAGAGGGGGCATGAGAACAACAGTTCCTTTATCCATTCTTCTATTACACCAGCTATGTTACAGTTGCACTCAAAAATCATGGTGACTCAACACAACAGAATGTAAACCCAATCAGGACAGGGGTGGCTCTGCTCCATATTGTAGGGGACCAGGGCTTTGCTGTCTTCGTTGGTGGCTTTCCAGGCCTCCCTGGGTGTTAACATCCAGCACTCAGCCAGTCACAGAGGAATGAACACGGTTGTTTGTAATGGCGGCCAAGATCGTCTAGGCCCGGAAGTTGTGACTATCACTTTCACTGACATTTCACTGGCCAGAAGTCAGCCATGGGCCACACCTGTCTCCAAAGGAGGTTGAGAAATGTAGTCCAGCTGAGTACCCTGGAGGACGGGACCGGGCTGTGGTGGGACAGTTCAGTCTTCTCTAGCACAGCGGTCTCCAACCTTTTTGGCACCAGGAATCGGTTTCGTGGAAGACAATTTTTCCATGGAGGACCGAGAGGGGATGGTTTTGGGATGAAATTGTTCCACTTCAGATCATCAGGCATTAGATTCTCATCAGGAGCATGCAACCTAGATCCCCAGCATGCACAGTTCACAATAGGGTTTGCTCCCATGAGAATCTAATGCTGCTGCTGATCTGACAGGAGCTGGAGCTCAGGCTGTAATGCTGGCTTGCCCACCGCTCATCTCCTGCTGTGCAGCCTGGTTCCTAACAGGCCATGGACCGGTACCTGGGGGCTGGGGACCCCCGCTCTAGCGTGTTCCCTTCCTCTCCAAGTCTTTAAGCATTTTCATTGATCTCTTCTCCTCCAGATTCTCCCAGGTTCTCAAGCAGTGAGGTTCCAAACTAGATTTAACTCTCTAGTCTTCAGAATGTTCTTTTCTAACTGTTAGAACTGCAAAGACAGCCTTGAAATGGCATATTCTTTATACCTGTTGCCTCCACTTCACTTGGTCTTACTGTTAGGTTGAACCTTAGGAAATCACTGATATTTTTCGACCTACAGAAGCGGCATTTTCATACAAGTGAATGCTACACTCTCAACTTGATTGAAGAGCACCCTCAATCTGCCTTCAGCACGTGCACTCCCACTCTGCAGTAGGCAGAGGTTTGAGAACCAAGCCAAAGGAAAGAGAAGATGGAGGCAGAGTTTCTTTGTACTACATCTCATCACCTGCTGTGTTTGGGGTCTGCCCTGTCCCACCATAGTAAAGCTCATATCCCACCTCTTCCTGAAACCTTAATAATGACATCTTATTTCTGGTTATTTGCCAGAAGCTTTCACACACATGATCTCATTCATTGCTTTGAGGAATTCGCTTGTTTCTGCCTCTCAATTTATGAGATAATGAGAATTATGTAATAATTCCCTTCTTCAGTTTAACTGCCAGGAAACTTAGGCCAGCATTTGTGATTAGTCAGAATAATTTTACTGTGTGTTTTTGGTTGGTATATATTGTTTTAAAATATGTATTTTACTCATTAATTTTTGAAAACTCATTTTTTCCTCAAGTTTTTTTTTTAAATGTGAAATTTTAAAAATCTCAAGTTCTTAAAAAATGATGTGGGATAAAACAACTAAATTTAATTATATCATCATCTTTGGAGGACGGTGTTATCTTCATCTTGCATATGTAGAACCTGAGGTCCATAAAAACCAATTTTCCGAGCCCATAAGGCTCCTCAGTGGGGTAACTGGACTGGGTTTCCCATCCAGATTTAATCCAGGGCCCTTCTGCTGTATCAGTGCTGCCCTTCCAGACTGTCCCTTTCATCATCACTTTAATCTCTTCCCTCTCGATTTCAGATAACTCGTATTTTAAGATGCCTGAATATTTTCTATCTTATTATTGTAGATGTGTGAGCATTAGCTCCTTAAAGTTACCGAATATTTCTGATCAAATTCTGGTTATTTTTGTCTCATTAAAATGAATATTTAAGTTTTCAGGAGAGAAGAAGGCACAAATCTCCCTTAAAAAGTAATCCATTTGAGAGATGGATTAATAAAGTAATATTATGAATTCAATATAAATTAACTTATATGTGTTTTCAAATTCCAAAAATTGGTGAGGGAGATGGAATTACACTAGTGAGTTCAGCATGATTCCTAACCAAGGCCTTTTCATAAGTGGAAGTCTTTCACCTGGCCGTGGGGAAATCACGGAACTCAATATTTCCTTCACTTAATTGTTTTTCTTTTCCATTTAAGGAAAGGTAGCTTAAAGCAGTGGTTCTCAGAATATGGCCCTGAACCAGCTGCATCAAAATCACCTGGGAACCTACTGGAAGTGCCGATTCTACAAAAAGGAAGCTCCCCACGCCCCGCCCTGCCCTACACGGGACCCAGCAGTTTGTGTTTTAACAAGCCCACCGGGTTTTTGTGATGTATGCTGAAGTTTGAGACTGGTTAGCTTAAAACAACCTCTGAGAGGGGCTGCAAGCCACTCTTTATTTGGATCATAACTAAGTAGTTAAAACATCCCTGAGTGAATTCAAAATGCTAATGAGGAAAATTAATGTCTTTATCAAAAAAAAAAAAGAACAAAACAAACCTCAGGAGACCAGAAGTAAGTTGCCTCTTTAAGAAGCAGAGCCGCTTTGAGATGTTGCAAGGGGGAGCTAAGAGCAGGGCAGAATTTTCCAGTGTCTTTTGACAGGAGGAAGTGGTTGGGGACGACTTATTTTTGTGGCCCGGAGACAGCCTGTCATTATTAGACTAAACATTGTATCCGATCGAAGTGTGTCGCTTTCTTAATGTAATGTAGAGCAGGAGCTATACGTTTTGTTTTGTTTTTCATTTTATCAGTAAGAATGAGTGCATTACAGCCTGGGCAATGTAGCAAGACCTGGTCTCTACTAAAAAAGTAAAATAATTAGCCAGGCATGGTGGCACGTGCCTGTGGTCCTAGCTACTTGGGAGGCTGAGGTGGGAGAATTGCTTGAGCCCAGGAGGTGGAGGCTGCAGTGAGCTAGAACTGTACTTCTGCACTCCAGCCTGGGTGACAGAAAGCACTAGTAATAGCTTTGTGAGCTAAGTCCCGCTTTCTTGGGTGTTCTCATGGTCATGCTCAGAGAATCCCCCTCTCCCCACCAGCATCCACCAGACTGCACACTGGTGTGCAGGAGAAACCAGCTTGCCTGGCAGCCTGGGTCCAGCAGTCCCAAACCATCAGAAGGAAAACCGACATCCTGCACCTCCACATGGTCACTAATTCCCTGCTGTGGGGGGCACATTTTGGCCTCACTTGGCTGACACAATCTGGGGAAAAAAGAAGTATGGGATGAGTACTGTGGCTCTCACTGGTTAATCCCAGCACTTTAGGAGGCAGCAGCAGGAGGATTGCTTGAGCCTAGGAATTAGATCAGCCTGGGCAAGATGGTGGGACCTTGTCTCTACAAAAATAAAAATAAAAATAATTAGCTGGCCATAATGCCACGTGCCTGTAGTCCCAGCTACCCGGGAAGTTGAGGTGGGAGGATTGCTTGAGCCCAGGAGTTTGAGGTTGTAGTGAGCCATGATCATGTCACTGTGCTACAGCCTTGGTGACAGAGACCCTGTCTCTATTAAAAAAAAAAAAAAAGAAGAAGAAGAAGAAGAAAGAGGCAGAAAGAAAAGAAAGAAGAGAGAGAGAGAAAAGAAGAGGAGAGGAGCACAGATTGCTCAACCCCATGGAGGCAAGGCTCTCACTTCTGCTGGTGGGGCCCTCGGCCCTTCCTGGAGTCGGGGTAGCATCATGGTTGAGATCACATGGACTCCTTGGCTAAAGTCCTGTTTTGAACACTTGTTGGCTGTGTGATCTTAGATTAGGCACTGTTTCTCTCTGCCTCAACATTCTTGCTCCTAAAATGGGGTTAATTATATATACCTTGTAGGGCTATTCTGAGAATTAAATGAGTTAATGCAGAAGTTCTGAGTCTTTTTGGTCTCAGGACTCCTTTATATTCTCAATAACTACTGAGAATCCCAGAGAGTTTTTATTTGTGTAAGTTATAGCTACTCATGTTTATTATATTAGAAATCAACTTAATTCATTAAAAAACCGATTGTGGCCAGGTGGTGTGGCTCACACCTGTAATCCCAGCACTTTGAGAGGCCTAGGCTGGCAGATCACAAGGTCAGGAGATCGAGACCATCCTAGCTAACATGGTAAAACCCTGTCTCTACTAAAAATACAAAAAAAATTAGCCAGGTATGGTGGCGAGCACCTGTAGTCCCAGCTACTCGGGAGGCTGAGGCAGGAGAATGGCGTGAACCCGGGAGGTGGAGCTTGCGGTGAGCCGAGATAGTGCCACTGCACTCCAGCCTGGGTGACAGAGCGAGACTCCGTCTCAAAACAAAAACAAAAACAAACTGATTGCATGTTAACATAAGCAATATTGTTTCTGAAAAATAATTTTTTTGTAAAACAAAAAAACAGAAGAGTGACATTGCTTTACATTTGTGTAGATTAGTGTCTGACTTACTAGAAAACAGCTGGGTTCTCATATCTGCTCTGTCATTCAGTGTGTTATGGTATCACATCATGTAGGCTCTGGGAAACTCTGCTGTGTATTTGTGAGAGCATTACGGTGAAAATGTTAGAGTTATTATAAAAATAGTTTTCTCCTCACAGATACACGAAAAAGGTCTCAGAGATCCTGCTGGGGTTCCTTGGGACACACTTTGAGAAACACTGGATTAGTAAGTCATGACAAGTGTTTAGTATAACACCTTGCATGTGGTAATCACTGAGTAAAACATTATTACAAACAGCACTATTTACTAGGAGATATAGCATCAGAGGTGGTTTTCTATGCATATATGGGCCAAGCTCTAGAAGGGTCCTTGTGCAACACACACACACACAACAGGTGCTTCTGCTGTTGCCACCAGCAGTTCCATGCCATCCCATCTGGCTGGGGGGAGCCCTGAAAGTGTCTGGATGTATCTGAAGCTGCTGTGCTGGGTTGTGTGCAATACTAATATGGGAATGACAGTGAGTGGACATTGCATCACATAGTAGCCTTTCCTCCTAGGAGGCAAAGCACTCACCTCCCCATCACCCCGCAGTTATCCTTATGGGGGAGGGAGCCAGTCCAGTCCCTTGGGAAGGCAGTGCCAGGGCCAGGACCTGAACCTGCCTTTCTAATCTACAGCAGAGTCAGGCTAAAGAGGGCAGGCAGAGGCTCGCCAAGGGACACAGTGGAGTGCTTCTGGACTCACAGTTGCTGGGGCTGAATGCTGGAAACAGCTTGTCAGTTCAACCCAGGAGATGCTAAGATGCAGGCTAGAGTCGATGACTTGGTCCTCCCATCAGGGACTTGCAGACCATGTGACAGTCAGCTGGCACTCCCTTGACCTTTCTGTTGAGTCCAGAAACCATAGTGCAAGCAGTGGGCTGAAAGCTGTGGCAGGCTGCTGTGTTGGCATGTAATTTGGAAAGCCTATTCACTTAGCCACCTATTAAACACCTGGTGTGTTTTGAGTCCCCAGTCTGTTTTCTTGTTCATCTCCCACCAAGGGAAGAGCAACATTGACCAATCAAAAGGCAGGCTCAGTCTTGTAGTCTCAGTAGTACAGTCTTCCCTGTGGCCAAGACGGTGTCTTCAGCATCTGCAGTGGTGTGTGCGGCCATAGGTTGACAATGAAATGCAGGGAGCCAGGATCAGGAATCTGACCTGCACCAAGAGCTGTGGACAGAACAGGCCAGCATCTGTGTGATGCTGTGGCTGGTGGTGCAGGAGGCCAGGAGGCATCCAGGAGCCAGAGGGATGCCTTGCAGGACTGGGGTGGGGTGGAGGCTGTGTCTAAAATATGGGATGAATGCTAAGAATCAGAAAGTTAGTGACCGCAGGCAGAAGCTCAGAAACACACAGTAGATGTGAAAAGTGCTCCTTGCCCCTGTTTTTTAAATGTTATCTGAATGCCCACAGTGGGCAGAAGCTACTATTCAGTCAACAAATAATGGTCAAGGGCTGGGCATTGTTGTAGGTGCATCACTAGTTACATCAGTGAATAAAACAGACAACAATTCCTACCTGCAAGGAGGTTGCACTTTTGTGGGAAGAAGAAAATAAAGGAAAGGAGAACATAAAGGAAAAAATATAAATAAGATACGTAATATTAGACACAGTGGAGGGATGAATGCAGGGATGGAGATAGGGTGCTTCAGGGTGGGGTTATAGCTTTTAATAGAGGGGTCAGGGAAGGTGTTACTGTGAAGATAACGTTTGAGCAGACCGGTGGGAAATGGCGAGGTAAGTGCTGTGCATCTGGGGAGAGGGCATTCAAGGGAGCAGGAGGGCCAGGTGCAGAGGCCCTCGGCTGGGAGTATGCCCAGCGTGTCTGGGAGCAGAAGGGCCAGGTGCGGAGGCCCTCAGGTAGGAGCAGGGAGGAGGCAGGTATGGCTGGAACACAGCAAGTGCTCAGAGGTGAGGTCAGTGAGGAACAGAGGGCACTTAGGGTCTTGTAAGTCACTGTGATGACTGTGGTGCTAACTTGGGGTGAAGTGTGAAGCTAGTGGAGTCTTTTTAGCAAAGGAGTGACTGATCTGTTTTGAAAGAGAATCATTGCTGGGAGCTTCTCGGTGTTGGTAGAAGTGTGACGGTCAGTCAGGAGGCTGGATCAGTAATCCAAGAGGCAGATGTTAGCAGCTTGGACCAGAGTGATAAAGGTGGAGGTGGAGAGAAGTTGCTAGATCCTTGATACATTCTAGAAGTACACCAGAAATGATCTGCTAACAGACCGGACATGAGGTATGAAAGAAGGAAGAGGGAAGATGGACTCTATATCTCTTGGCTTGAGTGAATGGAAGGCTGGAGAGTCGCCATGATCCAAGATGGGCAGGAGCTGGTTGGGGTGGGGGAGGCTCAAGAATTGGGGTTTGGACATGCCAAGTTTGAGATGCCCAAGTAGAGACTGACTGTAGAGGTCTAGGCTGGAGCAGGCAGAAAGACCCAGGATGTGCAAAGGAAAGAGGGAAACAGCAGCAGTAGCACTTGTTCAGCCAAGTCGTGCCTCGGAGATCAAATGCATAAAGGAAAGGAAATCTCAGAGCCAGCCTCTAACCCTGAGCTTAATCCCAAAGAGCAGCAGAGTAGCCTGGGGTATCCACCCCTCCATCCACCCCGGTGGTGCTGCAGAGCCCCTGTTGCACTCACGGGTGGCAAGAGGCAGGGCTCAAAGCTTACCTCACAGGTGTGACTCCCAGGGAGTAGGGGTAGGGTGAGGGCCCCGCTGGAACTGGAATGGACTCTCCTGTATAGTGATGCCTCCTAAGCCTGGGGATGCCTCTGCAAGGGCTCCAGGGGGCTCTCAAAGAGGAGCAGGCTCTGCCTTTCTCAGATCAGCCCTCTGGCTCTGTTGTTCCCTTGGGCCTGTCTTCAGATAACCACAGTAATCCAGGGAGATGAAATTGGCAGATCAGAAGCCCTTGATTAGACCTGCAGAATGTCTGAACTGACAAGAACTGCAGAAAGCATCCCATTCAACTCCCTCCTCTTACAGATGGGGGAACTGAGGTCCAGGGAGATGATGGGACTTGTCCAAGTTAGAAGCTTCATGACCTAGGGCAAATCACTTAACCCTTGCAATCATACCAAGTTGAGAGCATTTTCCTAAATGCTGTGGCTCAGAGATGGCTGTGTGCTCGTGGTTCCTCCTGTTTCTCCGTAACCCTCTTCCACATGGGTTTTTTACTGCCAGATCAGGGTTTGGGGAATGATTGGCAGCCCGGAGGTCAGCCAGCCCTTTTGGCAATCCAGTCAAATCTCCCCACTGGCTGATGAAAAGTACTTCCTCAAGAGATATCTTGCTTAAAATTGATGCCCCCCCTTTGGCTTTGCTATTCCCCATGCCCTTGGTGGGGCAGAGAGGTAGCTCCATCCCAAGTTCTTCTCCATTTGCCAGAGTCCACCTCCACCCCAGCCCAGAGCTGTTTGCTCTGGCTTGCCCTATCCTGCGTTGGCTCCTTTCACTCTCTGCAAACCCTTCTGTCCTTCCCATTGTCTGAGCTGCCTTTTTCTTGACTTCTTCTTAAGCCTCTGGATTTCTCCTTAAATATCAGCTCTAGGACGCCTGCCTGATGAGCTGAGGTCATTCCTACCCTCAAGTGACCTGGTGAATTAAGCAACAATACCAGGGATTCCAGGACAGTGAGTTTGAAGATCAGCATCTTTGCTGGCCTGGGGGAGGCCCTTGGCCTGCTGGGGTTGGATAGAGTGATGCTGACCTTCTGCACAGGCTTTGGGAGGGAACAGTTAGTTACCGCAAATGTCTGGCTATCTAGGTGAAGCACTCCCGACCCTCTGCTCCTCAACTGTAGTTGTGAATTACAGAGCTGGAAACAGCACAGGGGGGCATTTGTTCCACTCCTGTTTCAGGGACAAAACTTAGGCCTGGGTCTCTAAAACCAGAGGTGCTTGATGCTTCATCCCAAGGCTAAAGGGGCAGATGCCCTCTCTATCTGGCATTGTGGTTTCCTCTACTTCCACCTTACTGCAGAGTGGGGGGCTGGAACGTTGGCAAGGATCGAGGACTCCTGTACCCTATCTCATTCTCCTCCCACACCCCTGTCCCTTCATTACAGATAATCCAACCTCTTTGTTCTGTGGTTGCTGAATAGCATCCCCCAGGGGACCATCTTCCCTGCAAATGCAGGGTGACGCTGTGCAGTGGTTTCTCTGCCATCATCTTTTCTCTGCTGGGGATGCCAGAGCACAAACCCATGGTGCAATGGAATGTGCCTGGTAGCAAGGATGAAGACACGGGGGCTCCAGTGTGCTCCACCCCTTCCTCTCTGTCAGCCTGAGTGCTCCCGCCCCCTTTGGGCCTCAGTCTCCCACAGAAAGGGAGAGCTGGGTGGCCCAGCAATCTCTGGAGCCCCTTTTGGCTCAGACCTCCTGCAGTTCTCTGTAGCCTCCTGGTTCCCAGTGTATTTTTAAAGGATCCTGTGTTATTTATCTCAGCATCTCTGCCCCCCTGCGCTCCACGCTCCTATCCATGCAGTAATGACATCCAAACACCCACACTGTATCTTAACAATCTGATGAGATAAATGCCTCATCCTTGGGCTCCGTGGACACAGAGTAGCAATTCTATTCTGCTATCAAAGAGCTCAGAAACTCAGGCTACCAAGGCAGGATGAGCAGGCATGTGGATTGCCATGTGCCCATCATTGGGCAAAAACACATTCTCCCTGCCCCAAAGCCCCTGTTTTTCCCCAAAGCAGCCTCACTTTTTCCCTTCCTCCACCTCCAGAACAATGCCTTCGAGCCTGCTGGCATTTGAGAATGGGCCGGGCGGGCAGTACTGGGGGCATATGGCCTTGTTATTTTGATGGAGCTCCTTGTGGGATGCACCAGCCACTGGCCAGGTCCTGGAAATAATTAAGCTGAGCATATTGACCTGGGGTTTGCAGGGCCTTGGGCATGCTGCAACCTCCAACACCTGTTCTCATGCTCCTTCTGCAGTGACCCTCTCGTGCTCTAGGCACACCTGTTAGATGGAACCTGGGACTTTCAAGGTTGTCACTGCCAGGGCTGGCATGATGTGCTTGCACCCCTGCTCCCTTTATGGACCTGGGAGTTGGGAAGGTGCATTGGGTTCCAAGAGAAGCAGGAACTGATTTGGTCTTGTAGTGAAAATAGACCTGGCTCTGGTTTGGTAAGTGAGTGACCTTGGGCTTAGTTTCCCTAGAAGCAGAAATAGGATAACAGTAAGTCTTCCCACTTCAAGGAATGTTATAAGGATCAAGTGAGATCATGTGAAATTCTTAGGAAAGCTGCAAGGGAGTCTACCTATGAAACACAGAGGCCATGGGACACAGAGGGAGGAGTAAGGGCTCGAGCTGGGCAGGCCTGGGTGTGAATTCCAGTGTTTCTCTTCAGGCTGTGCTGCCTGGGGAAATGTACTTACCTCTCCTGAGCTTTTCTTTGCTCTTCTGTAAACCAAGGGATAATGAAGCTACACTGACTGGTTATTCACAATGATAACAGGAGCATCTATTATTTATTAAACGTTTATTTTGAGCCAGGACCTTTGTTCCTTTCCTTTTTAAAACCTCCATAAAATGTAGCCGGATTTGTAATGACACATTACTTCACGTGGACTTTGGCTGGTTTGTGTAGTGTCTCTGTGAGAGCAGGGGTTCTACGGGTGTTGCCCAGCGCTGTGTTTCCAAAGCCCAGCATGTGCCTGGCCCACGGTGGGCGCTTAAGAAATGTTCATGCAGTCAAGGGGGTGCAGCTGCCTGGCAAGGAGAACCCGGGAAATTCTTTTACCCTTCTTATTATTCAGTTCCTTCACCTGAACTCTCTCAGGCTGGAGCTGAGCTTTGGGTTCATAATATATAATTATTCTCCCCAGTTAAAAATGACTAAACTGAGGTCAGGAGAGGTTAAGTGCTGTGCCCTAGATCACTCAACTAGGAACTAGGGAACAAAGCCTTCTTGTACAGTACTTGTCAGAGCCTCCTTGGAAGCTTGGGAAAAGGGTGTGGGCAGGACTGGGCAGGGAGGAAACAGCTGAGCACCTGCCGGATTCACCATCTGCCCCCATGAAGATACATGGAATCCTATCTCTCATAACGGCCCCCAGCCATGCCCATTTTACAGATGAGAAACTGAGGCTGACAGGGAGAAAGAACCCGAAGCTCAGCTCCAGCCAGAGAGAGTTCAGGTGAAAGAACTGAATAATAAGAAGGCAAATCAATTTCCAGAGTTCCTTCATCCCAGGGTAGGATCCTCAGCCTTGCCAGGCGGCTGCACTCAGCCTCCCGCCCTCTCTGAGCTGGGGGGTTGACTCAGCCTCCCGCCCTCTCTGAGCAGGGGGGTTGGCATGTGTCTGCGGAGGGCAGCGAGGAAGGAGCCTGCTGGAATTCCTTCCCTGTGGCACATCTGGGAGGGGTATTCCCCCTGGTGATACTTGGGAAATCATGCTGGCCGGCTGGCCTCGCCAGTCCTTTTTTCCACTGTTCTTTTGGTCTCGGAGCACCCGCCAAACATCTGACACTGTTCAGGATCGATTGCACATAAAATGAAGAATGGGTATTTAAAAAACAGGTTTTTGTGTGTGTTTTTCCCCCTGTTGTCATCTAAGAAGCAGGTTTTTAGGTTCTTTGATTCTCTCCCAGAATAACAACCATATGGGGCCTCCACTTACACTGAGCAGCCTGTGCCTTGTGCCAGGGACTGGTTTGTTTCCATTGTCAGCAAACCTTGACTGGCTCCAAACATTTTCAATCAGGTGGTTTCTGAAAGAGGGAAAGAGTGAGGGGAAAGTGATGATGTGGTCCCTCTGAAGAGGGTTTAGCTTTCAAGGGTATGGCAGGGGTGGGGTCGACAGCCAGAGGGGTGTGACTTTGAGAAGCCAACTCACCGGCAGGATCCAGCGAGATCCAGGCTCGGTGGCTGGAACAAAGAACATTTTGAACCACACGGGGCTCTGGCATGTTTGTTGATCGACTTATCCAAGGCCTGGGCCAGCTGCTCTTGTTCCAGAAGATTTCATGGATTAACTCCCTGGGCTTTGGAAAATTGTGTCTTTTTTAAGAAAGGGAAGTTTTGAAAAGCAAATGCTCCTGGGCAGGCTGGGGGTGTGGGGAGTGTTGGCTGGAGTGGGAGGTCACGTTCGCCCCATGGTGGGATGGCCAAGGGCTCCCAGCGAGGGAACAGTTGGACCTGTGGTGTCCTGGGGGGAGGGTTCCTCTGAGGGACCCTAATGGACAGAGGAGTGTGGACCCCTGAGCCTGGGAGCATCGTGGGCATTTAGACCAAACCACGGAAAGGGCTCCCCAATGCTGAAGGTTGCTAGGCGCTGGGGGAGGTTCCCCGGGAGACTGTGGCTAGAAACACCATCTGCCAAAGATGATTTAGTTCCGGAAGAGGCAAGGGATAGAACGAGATGGTCCTTTCTGTCCCAGTTAATCTTGGTGCTGTTCATTCCGGGCTGAGCATTCCCTTCCTAAAGTGGAATGGAAGACAGACTCGGCCTTGGGCAGACTCTGAGCATCTTGTGAAAGGGAGAGTCTTACCTCCTTGGCTTTGTCCCCACCCCCTGCCCAGGGTCAGATGTCTTGGGTGCTTGCCGGCTCTCTGCCCACTGTCCTGCCCTGGCAGCAGGTACCGGCAAGCCTGTGTGCCGTGTGGGGTACAGGGAGTAGCGGGCACATGATTAAATACTCATGCTTTGTCAAAACACTGACAGTTACAAAATGCCTCCGCGTCTACTCAGGGAAGGGTGAGCAATGAGGAAAATGACTTCAATATGCAAAAGACATTCCAAGGAGTCCGGGAGGGAATGCTCATTCTAGAGCCAGGAGGGAGTCATGGGAATTAGTTCTTGATTTATAGACTGGCTGAAAGAAATCACCTAGGTTAAACCTGCCTAAATTCTGCTATCTGTGTATGTGCTTAAGGGGATGGGCTCAATGAGCTTTGAGACTGTCTCTTCTCTACTGATGGGAGTGACAGTGAAGTTCCTGATGAAGGAAGGTTTAGGGTGGAGGAATTCTGAGCCCCTGGGTTCTGGATTCAAAATCATACACAGCCCTCTAGACAACATAGATGTACAGTCGTACAGTCTTTGTGGAGAATTTGAAAAACGAGAATGGTGATTATCTACTTAGGACAGGTTTGGGTACAGCCACTCATGGAAGCCAGGAACCAGCTTCTAACCACGGAAGCTTTGTGTTTTCTGTATAAACTGTCCTTGACTACGGACAAAGAATGGGTACCGAGTGTTCAGTTGGCATCATAATAGGAAACAGAATTCTACACAGATGGTTCAACGGAACAGAGTTTCTTGAGGGGCATATTTATGGAGGGGTAAGGAGACCAGCAAGGGATATTGAGGCACCCAGGGCTAAACTTAGAGGGAAGCTGTCATCACCCTAGGGCCTGAGGAGGAAGGGGAGAAAATACTGTTTGGGGGGCCTGGTGGGAGCTGTAGCTGGGAGGAGGACCATGAGGGAGAAACCATAGTCATGGAAGGATGTTGTCACTGCCAGGACCAAGGCACCAAGGTAGGGGGACATGGAAAGAAAACACCCTGCCTTCTCTGTCCTCCCATCTCCACTCTCTTATTGACGCTGCTCATTGGCCAAACCAACCTGAAGCCGGAGGGCCAGGGAGCCGGGCACCTCAAGCAGTCCCCATGCACCAAGCTTCCAGGGCACGGGGTCAGGGAACAGAGGGTGGAAGGGGTCTAGGGGAGCCAGCAGGGAGCTGGAGCTCATTTGTAATATTTGTCTTGTTTAGCCAACTCTAGAAGGCTCGTCCTGAGAAGGCGAGCTTCGAAAGCTATTACTGACTCTTAAAGTATTCCGTCGTCAAGACTAGTGTGTTTACCTTGCAAACTACCTTGAGCCAGCTGTAATGAAATTCTGAAATGTCTCCCATACACCCTCCTTCTCTGTGAAATGTCAGCTTTTTGAGGGCAGGGCCTGATTCTTTTATGAGCAGTTGTCTTGAATCACTTCAACCCCTCCACACCTGGAGTGCCTTACACTTTCCAGAATGCCGTACTCAGTGACCCCTCATGTCAATGTTTTGAGGCTTTTGAATTGGTCAAGGCAACCGTCTTGCTGAGTGGCCTGAGTTCTCCAGTGAGAGAACACGAGTAGTCTCCTTGAGTGGGGGCCACAGCACTCCAGACGTGGTGATGGAACCCTCTACGGTATAGAGAGCCCACGGCCATGCCACCCAGCCAGACAGGAACTCAGGAGGCCAGGATGGAGGAAGCAGGAGTGGAAGGTCATTGGACTCCCTTTCTGGTTTAAGCTTGGCCATGCAATGTCTTAAGTAGGGCTCGTGGTCCTCAAATGTCACCTCCATCCTGATGCCACAATGTCTGTATTGCCACTATTCCAATTCTTCTTTTGGGTGAAGTCTTACTCCACCTGCGGGGAGAGCACATGAAATCATTAGCAAGTGCTGGCACAGACAGCCGTTCCCCTCCCTGGCCAGGCTGGAGGGGCTGGATGGTGGTGGGGGGTGTGGGTGAAGTAAGCATGAAAGGGGAGATGAAGGGTGTCTAGACACTCTCTTTGCCGAGGGCTGGTGGCCTGTTGCTTGCTCTCTAGGACAACGTGGATCTGTTTGGGGTAATGGCAGACACTGTTCTTTCGCATCCAGCTGTCTGTTCCTCTCCTGAGTCCCACAGGGTCCTGGGCCCGATAGGCTCTGTCACCTCCAGCCGGTATTGGGTAGCCACCTGCCACTACTCAGGCCAGGTTGGAAGGGCCTGTGAGGGGTGGGGTGTGGGATCCAGTTCATGGCTTCCAGGGCCAATTTGGGTGAAATTCAGATGTTCTTTGACTCCTGTGTTTCTACTTCCCAGTTTCATTCTAAATGGAAAACATTTCTGTAGGTTTAAGTCCAAGGTGCAGCCCCAGAGTGGGTATTTTCCCTTTTGAGAAGTGGAGGCTACCCTGAGCCTTGGGAAAAGTACTCAGAGAGAATCTCCCCCATGAGGCAGTGTAGCTTAAGGAGTTAGGTATTCTGAGTACCTCCAAAGGCTGTTCGCTCTTTCCATTCCAGCTCAGACTGCCTGAGTTCAAGTCCTGGTGTTGCCACTTACTAGCTGGGTATAAGTTATTTAACATTTTAGTTCCTCGATACCCTAATCTATAAAATGGGGATGAAAATAGTGTCTATGGTAGGGAATTAGTATGAAGATTAAACAGTTTAAATTGTGTCAAGGCCAGGCATGGTGGCTCACTCTTGTAATGCCAGCATTTAGGGAGGCCGAGGCAGGAGAATTGCTTGAGCCCAGGAGTTTGATACCAGCCTGGGAAACATAGTGAATCCCATCTCTACAAAAAAAAAATTAGCAGAGCATGGTGGTGCATGCCTGTAGTCCCAGCTACTTGGGAGGCTAAGGCAGGAGGATTGCCTGGGCCCAGGAGTTTGAGGCTGCAGTGAGCTGTGATCACACCACTGTACTCCAGCCTGGGTGAGAGAGTGAGACTGTCTAAAAAAAAATGTTTAAGTGTGTCAAGTGCAGAAAACAGTGCTTAATGCATGCCATGTGCCATGCAAATGTTTGCTCTTATTTATTTCAAGAAGCATACTCTTCTGGGCAGAGCATCCTCCTAGGACTCTGGAGAGATGGAGCATCCGCAAGGCCACCAACGGGACTAGTATCCCCCAGTGTTCCCCAAGCATCTCTTCCATCGAGCTATTGCCTTGCTCACAACCCCTCAGTGAGTTGCTTTTCTGGAGATGCAGGCCAAATCAATCCTGTCTACAATCTGCTGTCTGGCTGTGCCCATTCCTGGCCACAAACCCTCTTCTTCACCAGGAAAATCTGTTTATGGGCCCCATTCTCCTACTTGTTTTCACCTCTGCCTTACCCTGCCTGAAAAGCTCTCCTTCCTCACCTTTCCCTCCAAAGCCTATCCATTCTTCGATTGCAGCTCCAGTTCTGCCCTGAAGGCTTGTCCATGCCTGTGGATCACCATCCTCTGCCTCCTGCCTCCTCCTGCTTCCCCGGCTGGTGTCTGCCTGGTATCATCAGTCACCTCCTCCCAAGCAGCCTATTGCTTTCTCTACTGATGCCTTGAGCCGGAAGCCAGACAGCAGATATTCCAAAACTGAAAACCTGTGGATTTGCCTGTAAATTTGCTATATTTCTTAAGAACACAAGAAAGGCTGAACTTCCTGGAAGTTATTCCTAGGGCCAGCATCACGGGAGTTTGACGGTTGGCTGTGTAGAGCAGTCACTCCAAGGCAGTTGATTTGCTTTGTTGTTCTTCTCACCCCATCAGTATTATAATGTGGAGCTTCCTCTGCATTGTGCCGTGAGATGACAGCAAAAGGGCTGTGGCCACTGCCTGGGACTTGATCCTTCGCTGAAACAGGGACACTTTCTATGACTAGTGCTACGTTACATTTATCCGTTCTATTGGACACATGTTCGTAGGCCCAGGATCAGAATAAAATAGCTCCACAGCTAGAAGAAATCAGTTTATAGGCAAACAAGACTCTGATGTTGACCCTTAAAAAGAAACTGCTCATATTACATATTACAGTTTAATTTTGTCCATGTTAGAAGGTCCCAGTGATATCTTTGCTTCTTGACTGTAGTCTAGTGTTTAAAGGTTATTTGCCCAGGTGACTTTTTTATCTTTTCCAATCTAAATACAGTTGTCCCTTGGTATCCACAGGTGATTGGTTCCAGGACTCCCCAACCCCTTGGATACCAAAATCCTTAGGTACTCAAGTCCCTTGCATAAAATGCATAGTGTTTTCATATAACCTATGCACATCCTCTTGTGTACCTTAAATCATCTCCAGGTTACTTATACTACCTAATACGGTGTAAGTGCTATATAAATAGTTCTTATGATGTACTGTTTTCATTTACTGGTATGATTTTTATTGTCATATTATTTTTATTAAAAATTTTCTTTTCAAATATTTTCTATCTGTGGCTGGTTGAATCACCAAAAATGCAAAGGGCCAACTGTATCAACAGCTCAAAGTGGAGAGCCCAGGGCCCGGGCACGGATCATTAGGGGAAGTACAGGGCTGGCAGAGAAGAAACTGGACTCCCAGAGCCGGCTCTTTCTGTGGGCTGGGAGCTCCTGCAGGCTGCTGAGTTAGGACCAGCAGGATGGCCAGAACCATGGAGACATGCTGCTGGTTTTGGAGATGGGGAGAGGCATGTGACCTTTTCTGGGAATCAAATCAGAGTGAAACCAGAAGAAGAATCTAGACTTCTTGGGGTAACTTGGCAAACAAAGCTCAGATAGACGGAGGGGTGTTCAAGGAACTTTGCACGATTTCCTGTGGGCTAAGAGAAGACACTTGTAAATCTGAAAGGGCAACATAGGGGAAGTTCCTACAGGGAAGGGAGATGGTCAACCCCCTCTCCCTGACCCCGGGCTTGGTTAGGGGGCAGAGAACGGGAGGGGGTCAAGGAGGCTGTCTGTTTCCCTCAGTGCAAACGCCTGGACAGCACGTGTGTGCAGGCTGTGCCCCTGACCTGATGAGCACCCGATGGGTGGCTGTTGACTGACTGTCCATGCAAGGGGTGTGGGCTGTGCTTGGCAGCCTCCAGCAGGCAGGGCTTGTTCACCTGCGTCCTGTCCAGCACGCGGCAGGAGCTATCCTGGCCTCAGTGTTAAAAGATGGCCCTGGGTCGAAGGAGTGGCATAAGGTCCCACTTGGGTGCTTGATGATGATCTAGAGCCTCGTGCCCTTATCTTCACGACCTCCTCGTTTATGGCAGCAAGTCCTCGTCCTGTGGGCCCCATTTCTAAGCTGGACGTCCAGCAGTTCCCTCAGAAAGTTCTGTGGGGCCCAGGCGTCCTCTCAGAGGATATGAGCACTCCCGAGTCGTTCTCACTGCGTGTGTTCATTTCACTCACTGCCTGCTTCCTTCGTTCAGCTCCAAGTACCTGCTGATGTTTCTGAGCTAGGAGGGCTTCCTTCAGGTAATAGGGGAAGCATGATCTGGAAAAGGGAAGATTTCCTTTTGCCCCATGGAGAGACGTCCTGAGACACTTCATCAGCCAGGAAGGCTCCCAGGCAGCCACTGGGTTGCAGTGAAAGTGTTCAGCCGCCGGTGACTGCTCTGGTGAGACTTGTGAGAGAGAACAGTGATGGTGAGCACAGCAGCCCCTCAGAAAGCAAACCAAGGAGTGGCTGCCCGACGTGCACGGTTTCTAATTCACACGGTCCCTGCATAAGCTAGGCATTCCTGTATGCTGTTTTCACATGAGGAAACTGAGGCCCCTGGAACTCACGTAGTTTGCCCAAGGCCATCTAACTAGGAAGCTGTAATTAATGAAGCTAGGATTCACACTTAGGGCTGTCTGATTCGGAAGCTGGGCTCTTTCCACCGTATGGTCTGAGGGTGCAGTCTAGAGCGGGGACTGATGGGGTTTGTCTGAAGGAACATGAGATGGTGGAGTGCCAGGCTGGCTGGTGTGGAGCCCCGGCTGGGATGAGACAGTGTCTTCAAGTGTCAGGGATGGATGAATGTCCCTGTCAGGAGATGTTGGTCCCTGGCAGCCAGGCATGGTGGCAGCACTCCCAGCCTGGCCTGCCCTGCACAAACCTTCAGGCACACAGGCCTCTTGACAGAGCGATGATTGGGATTCCATGCCTGCACCAGTGGTGGGAGAGATGCGGGTGAAACAAGGGGGAAAGGACCGTAATTACCTCTTAACAGGTTTCCACATTTCTCTGCTGTCAGAATGGTTTTGTTTTCTGATTTATTTTGATCTGCTTGAAAATTAGTTGTGGCAGTGTGTTTGGTGTGTAATCATTGTCCTGCTAGCTAGCAGTCATCATCAGCAATGTTAGCCCGGCAAACGTGATCTTTCTTTCCTTTGCCCAATACATGTCAGGCTCTGTGTGGCAAGGGCGAGGGAGAGGCATGACTATGTGTCTCTGCCTGTCTGTGGACCCCGACTCCTCACCATCACCCAACAGGGGACAGTCCTGCTGGCTGTGTCTTCCCGGAAGGCTCGTGCCCGCACAGATTGTCTGGTGAGCCCGCCAGCTGTACCGCATCGCTCTGTGCATGTGACCTAGCTCTCTCCTGGCCCCCTGTTCCATCCCACATGCAGCCTCCGTCCACTGTCCCCCAGCTCGCAACCCCCACGCCGCCCCACCCTTGACCTGCCACCTCCATCTGCATCTGCTTGTGGAACCTGTGTCATGGAAGAGAGGCGGCCTGACCACTGTAAGCCCACAGCACCACTGGATCTTTCCCCTCTCTCTGTGAGAAGACGGCCAGTCTCAGATTGGATTTGACCTTTTCTCTTGTGGTCGGGCCAGGTTGAGCAGGAAACCATCGTTAGGGCACGGAAACATAGGTGGGAGAAGACAGCCAGCACTGTAGAGTGGGGAGGGCTCAGTGCTTCCAGGGGTGGATGTTCAGCAGCAGGCCCCCTCTGGTCTTTGGTGAAGGTTGTCTGCAACGAGCCCTCAAAAAACATGGGTTTTGAGCCAGACGGAAAGTCATCAAGCCCAGTTACAGTCATCCCTTGGTGTCTGTGGGGAGACTGATTCCTGGACCCCTCTCAGATACAAAACCCAAGGATGCCCATGTTCTTTTATGTATGTAGATTATATGCACATACTACACCATTTTATGTATTTTACATATGGTATATTTTATTTTTTAATTTGTATAATTTTTTAATGATTTTTTTTTCCTAATATTTTTTACCCAAAGCTGGTTGAATCCGTGGGTACAGAGGGCCAACTGTATTTCATTATTCAGAGCAGAAAACTGAGACCTAACACATAGGCAAGGATATGCTTAAGAACTACTGTTGGTTGGCGCCAGGTCTGGGATATGAACCTGAATCTCTGTTGCAGTCTGTCCAAAAGTGGGCTGAGCTGGTTTCAGGATTGGAGCAGACAGCTGTCCATGTGCTGGAATGTGAGGGATCTGCCATTTCCTCCCTAGAATTTCTACCTTTAGCATTACCTTTGAAGTAAGTCAGGGATTACCAAACATCTTATTACCAAAGAACTCTTTCTTCCCACATGACCCAACACAGAACAGAAAAGAGCAGAGATGCTTTGGTTCAAGTGCATGGGAAAGAATGGATGATTCAGAGCTGACCTGTTCAGCTTCTCCTGATTCTCCAGCGAGGTTCCTTATGCTTCTTGCTAGAACCTTTAGAGCTCCATGGAGTATAGTGAGAAATGTTTATGGCCTCTATTACCAGGGCAGATGAATAGGTGCAGACGTTAACAGCTTCTACACCTTAATCAGCATGGGTGTGTTTAGCAGAGTAATTGAGATCAGAGACTAGGTTGATAAAAGAATAGGGTTCCCAACAGGATAGTTTTTGATTAAGGAAATATTTGGAGCACTATGGAAATGCTTGAAACATAGGAAGGGCAAGTTCAGCTGGGGTGCATTGGGATGACGGAGGGTGGGGTAGCGGGGTAGGGTGAGAATCAGGGCAACCTGGAAGCTGGGGCCTGAATCACTGGGGCAGGGACCAGGGAGACCAGAGAGACCAGAGAAGGTCTCAGACATAAACTCTAGCTACTCCATAAAACTACCTGGAGCATGAAAATCCCAGCGCCTCTGCCACGGCCTAGACTCTGCACGTCACAGGGGTTGCAAAGTCACAAAAAAGATGATGGCATTGAGCTTTCCTATCAGGAACTATGTCCTCAACTAATATTAATAGCTGACATTTGCATAGCACTTCATAGTTAATATAACACTCTCATATGTTAGGTGCTTCTCTTAATACCCCTTGAGGTAGCTATTGTTATTGTTATTATTATCCTTCTTTTAAAGGTGTGGAAACACAGGGTCAGGGGCCCCGTGAGCCATTACTTGGAAACACTATCATTAACAATTACTTCTTATAGTTGTTTCTAGCAACTCATGTCCTGGAAATGTCTGGTTTAATTCATCTCTCTCTCCTTCTAGTAGACAGACAGACACACACACACACACACACACACACACACACACACATACACACACACTGAGGGCTGATAGGGAAGAGGACTTCTCTTGCTTCTCCATAGCTGTTTCCCAACTGTTGCTCTCTAACAAAAAAACCCCTTCAGAACCCTCAGCCCTGCTCAGAAATCTAAGGAGGCTTCAGGCAGCAACAGTGGGGTCCACCCCACCCTGAAGGGCTGCTGCAAAGATCTCCAAGAGGAGGCCCCCAACACCATTCCTCTTGAAGGTCCCAGTTCAGTGCGGCTTGAGTCCTTCACCTCTGAGTCTCAGCCAGGCAACATCCGAAGGAGCTGAGGAAGCCTTCTCTCTCCTGCCTTCTCTACCTCACAGGAGATGGCTCCTGTCCTCCCCATCTCCCTCCCACCATAACCACTCACCAAAAATTGACTTGTTTTCTCTGATGCTGCTTTATTGCATGTTAATACTTCATTACTGGACCTGATTCTGTTACACTCGCACAGAGCAAGCAGAGCAGAGGGTCCTGAGCATGCGGCATTAGATGGAGAAACTGCCTCCTGTCTCACTCATCGTGCCGAGATGGGTTGCACGGCACACCACTCTTAGCACAGACTGAGGCTGGCCAGGCCACCCATGCTGGGTGCTGACAGGCCTCAAGCCTGCAGTGAGGGCCAATCTCAGTCCTCATGATCTGCACTGGGGACAGAAGGCATCTGATTTTAAATTCCATAGGAATAAACCAATGGGTGGAGTCACCAAATATCCAGATGTTTTCTCCCAGCTTTCATATCTGCCATTTATTTTTAAGGATGTTTTAATGGACTAGGTATAATTTTCATACATAAGATTCACCCACTCCATCTATTATTCTATGAATTTTTAAAAACAGCTTATCTGAGGTATAATTGGCATATAACAAACTGCACATATTTCAACTGTATACTTTGGAAAGTTTCAACATTGACCATCAGTGCAATCAAGAGGGTGAGCATATCCATCACTCCCAAAAGTTTCCTTTTGCCCGTTTGTAATCCCAGTAGCTCAGCCCTCCTCCCCACCCCTGCTATCTCTTTTCTGTCATCATAGATTAGTTTATATTTTCTATTGTTTTATATCAATGAAGTCATACAGCATGGACTCTCTTGACTGCCTTCCTTCATTCAGCATAATTATTTTGAGGTTTACACATGTCTCTGGATGTACTGATAGCTTATTCCTTTTTATTGCTTAGTTGTGTTCCATTGTATGGATATAGCACAGTTTATTTATCCATTCACCTGTTGAGCTGTTTCCAGTTTTGAGCTATTTAAATAAAGCAGCTATGAACATTTGTGTATAAGGCTTTGTACGGATGTATGCTTTCCTTTTCTCTTGGGTAGATACCTGGGAGTGGAATGGTTACATCATGTGGTAGTGTACGTTTAGCGTTTTAAGAAGTTGCCAAACTCTTTTCCAAAGTGGTTGTGCCATTTTGTGCTGCCATCAGCAGTGTATGAGAGTTTTGGTTCTCCTACATCCTCACCAACACCTGGTGTGGTCAGTATTTTTAATTTTAATTTTAGTCATTATAATGTGTATGCAGTGGTATCTCATTGTGTTTTAAATTTGCATTTTCCTGAAGACTAACAATATTGAACATCTTTCCTGTGGTTATTGGCCACTCGTATATTTTTTGGTGAAGTATCTGTTCATATATTTTGCATACATTATATTTGGGTCATTTTCATATTATTGCATTATGAGGTTTCTTTATATATTCTGGCTGGCTATAAGTTTTTTTTAAAATCAGATATGTGCTTTGCAAATATTTTATCTCAGTCTGTGTCATCTTTTCTCTCTCATCTTTGTTGGAAGTCATTTTCCATATATGTGTTGGTCTATTTCTAGACCATCTGTTCAGTTCCATTGATCCATTTGTCTATTTTTACACCAATACCACACTGCTTTGATTACTATAGCTTTATAATAATAAGGCTTGAAATCAGATAGTGCTAGTTACCCCTTCATCTTTGTGATTTTTCATAGTTGTTTGGTTATTCTAGACCTTCTGCATTTCCATATGAATTTTAAAATCAGTTTGCCTATTTCTACAAAGAAAAGTGTTTGCGTCATGTATTTATTTGGAAGCTCTGTTAATAGGTGCATGAACATTTAGGATTGTTATGCACCCTTGAAGACTTGACCCCTTTGTTGTTTTGAAAAGCCCTTTCTAATCCCTAGTGATAGCCTTTGCGCTGAAATTTATTTTGCCTGATATTAATATAGACAGTCCAGTGTCCTTTTGACTGTGTTAGTATCGTATAGTTGGTCCTTTGTATTCTCAGGTTCTGCACATGCAAATTGAAAATATTGGAAAATAAAAATAAAAAATATAACAAAAATAATGCAAATGAAAAATACAGTATCAACTATTTACATAGCATTTATATTGTATTGGTTTTTATAAGTAATCTAGAGATGATTTAAAGCATATGGAGGGATGTGGATAGGTTATATGCAAATATCATACCATTTTATATAAGGGACATGACCATCTGAGGATTTGGGTATCTGTGGGGCAGGAGGAGGTGTGTCCTAGAATCAATCCCCTACAGTTACTGAGGGACAGCTGCATATCTTTTTCTGTTCCTTTACTCTTAACCTATTTGTGTCTTTATATTTACAGTGGATTTCTCATAAGCAGCAGATAGGTGGGTCTTGCTCTTTTATTCAGCCTGACTTAATTGGCATATTCAACCAATTTGCTGTTGATGCCTTGCTGTGCTTCGGTTTAACCTCTTGATACCTTGCTGTGCTTTGGTTTAACCTCTTGATACCTTGCTGTGCTTCGGTTTAACCTCTTGTTGTTTTCTGTTAGTCCCATGTAGCTTTGTTCCCTTTTCCCTCTTTTTCTGCCTCCTTTTGGATTAACTGAGTATTTTTAAGGATTCAGTTTCATCTCTTCTGTTGACTTATTAGCTAAAATCCATTGTTTTGTTATTTTAACAGTTGCTGTAGGGCTCATAGTATACATTCTTTTTTTATTATACTTTAAGTTTTAGGGTACATGTGCACAACGTGCAGGTTAGTTACATATGTATACATGTGCCATGTTGGTGTGCTGCACCCAGTAACTCGTCATTTAACATTAGGTATATCTCCAAATGCTCTCCCTCCCCCCGCCCCCACCCCACAACAGGCCTTAATCATCGCAGTTTGTCTTCAGTTGTTACTAAACCCCTTCACATATAGTACGGGAACTTCACAATAGCACACTTAGATCACTCCCTTCCTGGCCTTTATGCCATTGCTGCCATACATGCTAATTGTGCATTTGTTCTAAACCTCACAGTACATTGTTACTATTTTTGTTTAGGCAGTCAATGATCTTTTCAATGAAAATCATATATACTTAACCATGTCAGTACCAGTTCTGGTACCCTTGATTCCTTTATGTAGATCCACATTTCTATCTCATATTATTTTCCTTCTGCCTAAAGGACTTCCTTTAACATGTCTTGCAGTGCAAGTCTGCTAGGATTAAAATCTTTTAGCTTTTCTATGTCTGAAGAGAAGTCTTTATTTTTCACTTTTATTTCCGAAGGATATTTTTACTTAGTATAGAATTCTCAGGTGATAGTTTTTCCTTCCATGACTGTAAAGCTATGATTCCACTGTCTTCTTGCTTGTGTTGTTTCTAATAAGAAACCTGCTGTCCCTCTTGTCTGTTCCACTGTACCTAAATGTGTCTTTATGCCCTGGCTACTTCTAACATTTTCTCTTGATCACTGCTTTGAGGAATTTGATTATGATGTGCCTTGGTGTAATTCTTTTTTCATGTTTCTAGTGCTTGGCATTCCTTGAGCTTCTGGAACCTGTGGGTTTATATTTTTAAAATTAAAATTGATAAATTTCTGGCTATTATTTATAATTTTTTTTTGCTTCTCCCCCCATTCCTGTGAGAACTCTAATTACACATGTATTAGGCTGCTTGACATTGTCGAACAGATCACTGGCACTTTCATTTTATTTAATTCTTTTTTTTCTATGTCCTTCATTTTGGATAGTTCCTATACTATGTGTTTATGAATCTTCTCTTTTTTTGCCATACATAATTTGCCTGCCTTCTTCCCTCCCTCATTCCTTATCTTCCTTCCTTTAGAAGAACCTAGGGGGATTTACCTAATTTTATAATGATTATTATTTCAGAACCAATCCAGAGCTTCCGTTCCCAAAGCCAGACTACCGACTGGAGATTCTGGAGGGAGGGAACACAGGGGATGACATTCCTGGAATTTGGGGGACTTCGCAGGACTTGACACTTTAGAGGCTGGATTAGGGTACATCCAATTTCTCCTGCTTCCTCCCTCTTCTTCTTTCCTATCCCCAAAGTAAGGAGAGTCCTGTGAGCCCAAAGGCACTAGACAGCCCTAGCACACTCTTGGCAGGCAGGGCTGAACGCCCGGATTTCCCTCTCAGTAGGGAAGACTTAGGGAGCCTCTCACAGGAGTGAGACAGGAACAGCAGCTTTATGGAAACTGAGTTCCAAGTCAACACCCGGAAGAAAACTCAGGCTCCCCTGTAGGCCTGGAAAGCTTTGTCTGAGACAATGACCTTAGGAGGAGGTCACCAAAACCACCCCTTCCCTCACAGCTCATGGGATCAGAGTCAGCTGTGCCTGCTGAATGAGTGGTCAGGTACAGCGCACCTGCCTCCTGCCAGAGAAAAGGAGACCTGCAGTCTGGCTGCGGCAGGTCTCAGCAGAATCTTTAGCTTTCTTCAGGCTTGATCAGCCACCTCAAGACCTGTGCTCATTTAAAGAACAGAGAGTACATGTAAGTTAGGAATGTTCTCGACTTCAAGTAACAGGATACTTAAGGACTCTGAATTGGTTCAGCAGCTCAAGATGCCACTGAGAACCAAGGCTCTTTCTCTCTTTCCACTTCCTTATACTAAGCCTGTTGGCTTTTCATATTCAAGCTGATTTCCTTATGGTTGCAAGATGGTTGTCAATGGGGCTCCAGGCATCACACCCCCATTCAAGGCAGGTGGAACCAGGAAGGAGTGGAGCCAATAACACTCTGGCCCCCTTTTTTTTTTTTTTTACATAAAACAGAGGCTTTCCCAGAAGTCCCTAGCATAGTACTTCTTGAATTTAATCTACACAAGGATCCCCTGGGAATCTTGTTAAAATATAGGTTTGGATGTAGTAGATCTTGGGTAGAGCCTGAAATTCCACATTTTGATCAAGCTGCCAGAGTGTGTCAGTGTGACTGGAAACTGCATTTTGAGTAGCAAGGTGCAAGGCTACTTCTCCTTACTCTTAGTGACACAATCCAATTAACTAGCTACAACTGGCTGCAAGGGAGGCTGACAAAGTATCTTACCTTTTTCAGGGGAGACTTTGGGTAGCAAACCAATATCAGCCACAGAATTCTACTGAAAATGCAGGGTATGGAAGCATCTGAAGTCACAAGGTTGGACTGGACAAATTAGAGCCTTCACCTCCACGAGGGAAGACCATAGACCCTTATTCTATATCCACACTCAGCCTGCAGGGACAGGGCATTATTGCCACGAGCCAGTCTGTCCTGTATACTCACTAGATTAGGGATTCCACTTTCAGAATTTTATCACCTTAGCACCCAGCACAGTGCCCGGTACACAGCAGGTACCCAATACGTGTCTATTACACTGAAATGTTTATTGGCACATGGTCTAGAGACAGTGACAGGGAATCCTGTGAAAATGCAGTGCTGATTCAGGAGATCCAGGATGGGGATCCAAGATGATGCATTTGGAACAAGCTCCCAGAGGATGCTGCCGTCTGGTCGGAATCCTGGGCCCCACTTTCAATAGGAAGGGCCTAGGACATGCAGAGTAAAGTCCTTCCTCCTGAGTTAGCAGCAGCTACTTGTGCTTCATTCATGCAGGCATGAAGCTGCTTGCAAGGATGTTAGCAGATATTAGATATGGCTGGTGGGGAGGAGTAAGGAGGGCCTTGGCTATGCCTTTTTCCAAGATCCGGGAGCTGGATGCTCAGAGATCTCATCCCTGGCTTCCTTGTCCACTGAAAACAAAAATCAGCAGTATACCCGGGTGAGGAGAGAGACCAGCCAAGCACATCTTTCAACAACTCTTAACTTGCTTGGCTCCAGCCACGAAACAGGAACCCGCCATCCCCCTAGCTCGTCCCTGGCCCTCAGGAAGTGCTGAGGCTCTGCTGGGCTGCATGAGTGAGGGGCCGATGTCTTTCAGATGTTGGGGCTTCAGCGGGGGAGTGGGGTAAGCTGAGGAGAGGGAGCATTTTTTTGTGAATATTTTACCCACGGAAAAAGCTGAATTCTCTAGAGCAGACCTCTGGATTTTTTTTTTTTTTTTTTTTTGGTAGTGGGAAGTGAGTTACTGGAATTTCTTCTGAATTCGAAGCCAAACAAAGTTTCTTGCGGTTTTAGTTACACAAGCGGCTGCTGCCAAGATGGAATGAATGAGAAGAGCCACTGAAAGGAAGAGACAGTGAGGGGCTGGGGGAGGAGGGTGCAGAACAGGACCCAGGCATGGCGCAGAACAGCCCTCAAGGTGGGCACACTGCCCGCTTCTATGCTGTCAACTCTTTTCTATGCTGTCAACTCTTTAGGGAGAGAGCTCACTGTTCTGTCTGCCTCCCAGGATCAGAATTAAAAAGAAAAAAGGTCTGTGAAAGTGAGGCATACACTGGCAGACACGCACACATGTAAATGATTATCATTGCTTTGTAATTTACCATAATTCGGGCCTGTGCACTCTATGGGGTCCTGCTTTGTTCAGTTTCCTGACTGAGTGGCAGTTGGACGAGACACTTCTGCCCCTAAGCTGCAGGCAGGCGGCTCTCAGTTCAGCCTTGTTCCAGTGTGAGTCTGCAGGGAAGGGATGCCCGCTGCTCCAAGGGGAAGCAAGGATAATTAACTTCTGCCAGTGATCCCCAAACTTCATTTTCCTTAGAGCCTGAAGCCTCCTCCTTGTTACCTTCCCGGTAGCCACAGAATGGGCCAGGGCCATGTGTCTCCTTTCATTTCTCCAGCCTGCCCTCTGGTGGGCGATGCCCTTCAGTGAGCGGGGCCTGGGGTAGGGCCGTTCTGCAGATCCTGGGTTGGCTTCCAGTGGTGCCTGGCATCTCTCCTGCTCTCTGGGAGGAGGGACAGGCCGCTAAGTGCTGACGGCAGCCTGTCACTCACACCTTGCTCCCTCTGTAGAAACACTCTGTTTCTCTCCATTCCATCCCTGCGTGTTACCTAGCAGGAATTTCCTCTTCCTTGGGTCAAGCGGGTGGGAAGGGCTCGTGATTGCTGACTGAACTCAACCCTTTACACTGGGCATTCAGTGTCATCACATTGATAACTTGAAATGGGCAGTAGTGGGAACATTTACACCACAAAAACTGGCATATGCTACAACCAGAGCTTTCCTTCCCCCTCTCCTAAAAGCCAGTTGTTAAAACATTTAACAACATACCACTGGCTGGAACCACTTGTGAAGGTGAGGTAGGGCTGCAGGGAGAGCCCAGGTAGTGGAGGAAATGGCAGCCTTCCTTCCTTGCCCATAGCCTGTGCCGGCTACCACTCAGGAGCTTTTGGAACTTAGGAGCTCTGTTCTGAAACTCTCCTTAAACACCTCCTCATCCCAGATGGGTTGACTTTCAATGAGAGGACTCTGCTGTGCAGCAGAGCTGGAATCACTCAAAGCAGAGTGATGGACGAGACTTATTTTCTACGTTCTAGGCTCCCTTCCACCATTCCCTGGTCTCCAAACCCCATGTTCTTATCTGACGGTATTTCTATTCTTTTTCTCAACCTGTTGCTAACGTGCTCATTCGAGAGAGGCTGGTGCGCACCTACCCAGCGGCTTTTTGGGCGGCAGTGGAAGGGAGTGTTTTATTAGGAATTTACGTTATATGTGCAAGGAATACCACATGGATGGTAAAGTTCAGCCGTTTTCCCCTGAAGATAGGGATTCTTCAAACTGCACAGCTTTTCAGGCCATTTCGTTTAGGCCAGCCCTCATGTTATAGTCAGGGAGTTTGAGGCCCAGGGACATTTCCCAGGGGATGAACTCTAACTAAAAATGAAGGTCTCTTAGTCCTGTCGCCTGTTTTCTTCACTCAGCTGTTTAAAGGGATGTTGCCTCGTGTGAATTATGGATGACTGCCAGAGTTATTAGAATGAACAGAGTTACCAAGAGCTAAATACTCGTCATTTATACCTGGCCGGTTCTGTTTTCAGTTGTCCTTTTTCTTTGCAAAGAGCTTTGAAACAAGACTGGCCTCCTTGACCTTCCATTTAGAGTTAATGTCAAAGCTTGCTGAGGCCTGGGAAACAGGTTTGGTTGTTTGCATTAAAAGGGAGTAGGAAGCAAGAACCTTTATTATCCTAGGCTCTGGCCTATTTAATAAGGAATTTGAGAAGATGTCTTAGTGGCTAGTATTCCTAGAACATAATACTTGAAAGTGGAGCGAGCGGGTGAAAATATGCCTTAGGCAGGAAGCCAGATAGGAAGGGCCAGTGTCTACAGGCTCTGCACAGTAAGGACCCTGTGGGAAGATGTCACAGGTAACAGGGCCTGATGGCCCAGCACCCAGCTGCTTGCAGTAGTTCTGGCTTCGGGGCTTCTCTGGGTGGCTGAAGAACAGGTCTGTGAGGTTCATTCAGGGGCTCTTGTTGATCAAGTGTGGATGGTGTGCCGGACACAGGGCTGGGGCTGCAGAGTCGAGGAGGCGCAGTCCCTCCCCCGAGAGCACTGTGGCCAGTGGAAGGAGACAAACAAGAAACAATGACAGGACCCAGGCTCAGGCTGTCATGAGCAGCCCTCCTCTGGAGAGTGGGAAATGTGAGTTGGGAACTCATGCTTACAACTTTTATGTTTTTTCTTACTGAGCAATGCTCATAACAGGAGAAAGGATTTCTTCACTGTCCCAAAAGAATGTGCCTCAGGACTGAAATTGGTAGTGGCCCTCCCTTACTCATGTGCCCCAAGCACATTGGAGCGCCAGAGGAATTTTAAGCAGATTTTTATTCTTGTTTTCTGGAGGCAAAATCTAAAGTGAGGGGTGTGTGTGGAGAGGTCATGCAAGAAATTTGGAAGCTGTGTGCCTTGTCTGGCTGACTGTCCCAATTACCCCGGGCCCAGAGGTGGGAGGTCCCACAGGGGCCTGCCCCCAGTTGACAGAGGGCTCTTTACCGTTAGGACCCCTTCTGGGTTTCTCAAATTATGGCTTTTCCTCCTTCATGGTCTCCTGGTACTTTTAACCCCTTCTCTCCATTTTTCCCAAGGAATATTCTAGAGGAAGGGTTTCTGGGAATGACCTTCCCAAGGGGAGGAATCGGGCAAGTATTGAGTCATTCCTGCTCGTCTTGATTGTGATTGCGACCCGTGCCTCATGGGGTGTCGCTGGATACGTGATCAGTGTCCCTTGAGGCAGTGCTGCACATGGTGCAGTTCCAGAGAAACGAGGAAATGAGAATGAACGTGGCTGCTCGTGTCTTCAGTGGCTGTTTAGGAAGGTTGGGTCAGTGGAGATCAGGGCCCGAAGAGCAGTTTCAGCCTGCGTGGTCTTGATGTGGGCTTGGCTGATGAGAAGCTCTCTCCAATTCTGTGATTCTGGGTAAAGCAGACCATGTGCCATCGGGAGTGCTCCTGTGATTCTGTAAGTTAGTAATTCTCATCCCTGGCCACACGTAAGAATCATCTGGGATCATTTAACAAAAACAATGCCAGGATCCTACGGTCTACTCCACGCCCTTCATTTTCAAACTTGAGTGGGCACCAGAATCACCTGGAGGATTTGTGTAAACACAGATTCCTGGGCTCCAGCTTCCGAGTTTCAGTGGCTCCAGGATGGAGCTTGAAAATTTGCATTTCTAACAAGCTCCCAGGTGACTTGCTGCTGCTGGCCTGGGACCACACTTTGGAAATCACGATTATGAACAGGAATCAGAATTTCTGAAGATGTGGCCTGGGCATCTGCATTTTTTCACATTCTCCAGATGATTTTAACATATAGCTCTGGCTGAAAATGATTTGTGATCATTTTTTTTTTTTTGCATCATCCAATAACTATTCATTGGTCAGACTGTGTGCTAGGCACTGAGTTAGAGTTGAAGACCCTCAAGAATTCCACTGACAACTGAATCATCAAAGGGAACCGAGCCCTGCCCAAGGACATACAGTTGTTTTCCTCTTCCTTGTCCTTTGGAGAAGCACAGCTGAAGCTTCCTGCCCACACCCCAGCCCCTCCTCCTTGAGCATGAATGTGCACTAAGTATGAGAGCCTGTCGTTTACCCTCCCTGGCCTCCCTCTCCAGCCAGCTTCTCTCTGAGGAGTGAGGATTTCTTGCTAAATACATGATGATGGCCTGTTTACTTTGCTCTGGAGTTTGAGGCTCTTGCGCAGATTCTGCCTTCCTGGACAGTTCAGGAACCAATCAACCAGCTGGCCTTGGCAACCTAGAAAGCATAGTCAGTTGCCCTGAAATAGGTTGATTGCACCCCAGAAGTGCTTTTCCGCCTCTCCCCATCAAAGGTGTTTGCAACCCCATTTTCCCTCTGAGTCAGCTTGTCCATTAATGGGTTTGTGTTCCTTGATGGGGTCTGTTTTTCCAGGGTCTTGAGGAGTGGCCTTTTCCACCCAGTTTGGCTGCGGGGCTGAGAAGGTGCCCTTGCATTTTGTATTGTGTGTCCGTGGTGGGTCTGTGCCTCCCTTCTGTCTGTTTTCCCTCAGGACCACCCACCGCCCCATGCTTGTATCTACAACAGCTATGAGGAAGAACATACAGATTAATCACCCTGCTGCGGGATGCCAGCTACCCAGTGGCTCTGGCAGCCCCAGTCAATGGATCCTGCAGTGTAGCCTTCATCAGTAGAGCTGCCACTGCCAGCACCCAAAAGGTAGCACTAATATGCATGTGTGACCTGAAAATTACAATGTAAATGGTGGGGCAACACATGTATAGGAAGGTAAATTTTAATTAAAAGTCTGTTCTCCAACTCAGCCTGCCTTTAAAGATACAGAGATGCCAAGCTGTCAGGCTGCCGGTCGGGTTAAGAGGGTTCTCTCGTGCACTGTGGACCAAGCTGGGAGAACTAGGGCTTCATTGAAATCGGATGCCTTTGACTAATTATGCACCAAATGCATCCCATATGGGGAAGATATGCCCTCAGGTGGTTAGCAGAGCCAGCAGGAGCCAAGCTTCCTGAAAAATGCTGGGTCTTCTCTCCTGCAGTGTCAGGGGGTGCAGACAGTACAGAGGGAGGGTATGAGAGTCGAGGCACGTGCCAAAAAGGAGCAGGTGGGAAAAAAGAGCCCATGGCCCAGCAGCAAATTGTGTGTCTTTGAGTGGATGTGGCTTTTGAGGCACTATGCCCAATAGTCATCCTGAATTTGCTTCACTGCCTGGGGAGGGGGTGGATGGAGGAGGGAAACTAGCCACCTCCAGAGGCAACCCTGCTGGACAAAACTCACTGTTAGAACCATCAGAAGCCCATTTTCCTGTGGAAATCTACGGGGAAGGGATAGAGAAGAGCTGCAGAGTCTATTAAATGTGTGCTTGCTGCCTGGTCTCTGGTATAGTCAGGAAATCAGATTTGTACAGTGGAAATTCATTCATGCCACAAATATTTATTGAGTGCCTACACTGTGCTGGTGGTACTAGGGACTGGGGATACAGCGGTGGGTGAGATAAAGGCACGGCGCCCTCACCGAGACTTGTGTGCCACTGGAGAGCATGGATTAAACCAGGCGTTACGTGATCAGTGTATCAGTGCCATATGGGCAATGATCCAGGCTGCCGATGGGTACACACCGGGGACACCTAGTTCTTAAGTGACTTTTTAGGATCCCAAGTGGTCAGAACAGCTTTCCTATTTTGCCATTTACATGTTCACATTCACTTAGCTCAAGTTACCCTTCTGATAAGAGGAAATTCGTGTCAAGTCACATAGAATCACTGAATATTTGCACTTGGAGGATCACCTGGCCTAATTCTTCTGCTTTTACACATGAAGATGCTGAAGGAGAGAAGTTAAAGAACCTGTCCAAAATCGCACAGCTAGTTAGTAATAAAGCTTGGGTGGAATTCTGCTCTTCTGACTCCCAGATTAGTATTTCTTTGACTTTACCTCCCCTTTGGAAAAATGAAGCGATTCAGGGGAAGTTCCTGGGCATTTATGGCCAACTGCCCTCGCTCTGAAGATTTAATGTTTTAATTGGCCTGGCAGAGCTGGAGTCCACAGGTGGTAAGCATGGACAGGTGGAGAGCCAGCATCAGAGAGAGCCTCCTGGCCAGCGCCTGCCTTGCTTCGCAGATGTCAAGGCAATTGGGGATTGGGGGCAGGGTATGATAAAGGGCATCAGGAAAGTGGCAGTGCTGGGGCACTGTCCTCTGGGCCTCCCTGGGCTCAGCTGGGCAGGGGCGTGTTTTCAGAGACAATGGTGTTGACTCCCTCTGGGCAGCCCTGCAGGGTGGCAGTCCCACAACAGAAATCTTGGAGCAGATATGTTGGAGGATATGTATAAGAATGAGGGATTAGTGCTGGTTGGGGGCAGAAAAAATGCCCTCTTGGGGAGAAAGAAATGATCTGTGTCAAAGGACTTCCTTTCCTAACCAGGCAGACTCTGGAAGATGACCACGAGGCTGGGTGGGAAGGTGGCAGTGGAAACGTGATTAATTGTACTGTCCATGGACAGTGAGCCGAGGAGCTCGTGCCTGGCTTTATTAGAGACATACACTCGGGGCTGCTCTACCCAGAATCCCTCCTGCTGCCTCCAGGGCTGCTCCACTCTGTGTCTTAGAGATGAGAAAAGGAGTCAAGGACTCCTACCAGCGTGGAATGGTAACCTCTGGAGGGGAGGTAGGTCTCCCAGGGATCTGAGACGTGTTCCAGGAATGGAATTCCCAGTATCCTTGGCAGTCATTTCAGGATCTTGGGGACCTAGGGATGCTGTCTGGACTGCTCTAAAATAGCCCTTCTGTGGCTTCCTCAAATGTATTGTCTGAATCAGCAGCTTCAAAGTGATATCAGGGGGTTTACAGCATGGATGTTGGAGCTATGTAGACTGGATTCAAATCCCCAGTTCTACCAATTCCAGCTCTGTGTGCAGGGCACTAGAACTTGCTGAGTCCTAGCTCCTTTGTAATATGAGGTGATGGTGAATACGTCGTAGGGTTGTTGCCTGGATTGAAAGTAGGTAAAGCACCTACTAGCGTGTCTGGCACCTGGGAGGTACTTAAATGGTAACCCTTATTACAACAAAACAATAAAAGGTCCTTCCTTTTAAGCCAGAAAAGTTATTTGGAAATGGAACAGTCTTTTAATGACGGGGACTTAAAATCCCAAACCACCAGCCAAAACAATCAAAATGGAACCCAGACGGATATTTGCTCAAGGGCCCCTGGCTTCTCAAGGGCCTACTCCGCAGCAGAATTTGCCTGCACCACCTACTGGTGGTTTCTTAGAACTACACACTCTCTTTCTCGACTGCTCTTTGGTGAGCAGGACACCAGGTGAGGCGGGGAGGAAAGGAAGGTAACTAGTATTTTTGCAACTGTTTTAATTACTTCAAATTGAGATGTTTGTAAATAAGATGTTAGAGTCTGGAGCTTTTGTTCGGTCTTGTGTTTAGCGTAAATATAGTTTTATTGAAACTCGTCACAGAAGTACCCTGCAGTGGAGGGCGCAGGATTTGGCTGTGACGGAGCAGAGCTAGAGGCCACTTGCAAATGGCAGCGTTTGGAAGTGCCTGTTCTGGGTAGAGCATCCAGGCTGCTTTTGATTGGCTGTTTGTCCCTCCCACGAAGCCAGAAAGGTGAATGTAACCAGCCCACTGGAATCGGTCCTTTTGCCATTAACGTCACCTCTGTTTACTACGTGGGAAGAGTGATTCACATGCAGGAAGAAGACCTTTTCCAGAAATCCTCCATCAGCTAGAAGAAGAGAGAGATCCTAATTAGGGAGCCATGCCACATTTCATTCTGAGATTTTGTTTGGAAGCATTTTTCCAACTGAGAAGGTAGGAAAGGGTCGTTTAAGTTTCCCACTGTTCTGTTGGGCTTAATGACCTGCCCAGGTCTCAGGCTGCTCTGAGCTGAGCTGTCAGTGAGACCAGCAGGAGGACATCACTAGGATTAGAAATAGCGTGGAGTCAATTGACAGACAGCCATGAAGCACTACTAAGTGCCAGGCCTTGTGCTGGCTCCCGGGGAGGCAAAGAAACATAGAACATGACCTTGGTCCTTAAGAGGTTGAGAGTTTAGTAGACAAGAGAAGCCTGTGCTAAATCCGTGTACAATAGTGAGTGAAGCAAGTGCTGAGTCCTAGTGGACAGGTCCATCCTCTTGTGGAATATTGGAGAAGGAAGCATGCATGTGTTCAGTTAGACACAGTTTCTGACCTCCAAGGTGAAGGTTCAATTCTATGCACGTTTATTGTGTCCCATTTTGTATAAACAGAGCACGTTTGTTGATATTCTGAGGTATTTGGAGAAGGATACAGTTGAGTACCATTTTTCAGCCCTTTCACATTGTGCAGTACAGAGGTCAGGAGCACTGTTTCAGGAATCAGACAGCCCACGTTTGAAACCTCCAGGACTTACCACCTGTACGTCCTTGGTCAAGTTATCAAACCTCTCTACAGCTTCATGTATCCAATCAACAGACGTTTACTAAATACTGTACCGGCACTGGCAGGCAGGCTAGAGGGACTGAAGGCATGTGCAGAGGTTGGTGGAGAGGGTGAGCAGGGCAGAGACTGAGTGTGTCTAAGGAAAGCTGCCGGCTTTAGGCGGCCTGGGGAGCTTCTAGTTCTCAGCCAGTCTCTTCCCTGAATGGGCAGCCTATAGGTGAAGGTCCAAGTGGGGATGTGGCTGTAGTGTCTCTTCCTGCCTTTCTCCCATGCCCTGCCGCACCAGGCCCACACTGGAGTGCTGGTGGGAGCCTGCATGCCTGGTTAAAGGGGCATGCCAGAGAGCGTTCCGTAATTGCTTCCTTTCTTTTTTTTTTTCTGGTGTATTTATGAGTTTTAAAAGCCCCTTGGCAACCCAGGAAATTCCATTTCCCTCTGCAGCTCATTTATACCTTCCTTGATGTATGCCCAGGCACAAACACTTGTGTGTATTATTTGGTTGTTCATGGGGGATCTTGTAAAATCTGAGGCCTTAGTGGGTGCACTTCAGGCTTGAGGGCAGGAGAGGGAAAGGAGCAGAAGGCGAGAAGGTAACCTCTGGCAAGGAAACGGTAACACTTTTAAATCTCCTCTGAAGACCAAAAGCAAAAGAAATGGGCTCAACCTGTAGCATAAGTGTGCTAGAATAGACACAAGCAAGTTTTTCCTGATAGGTGTCAAATGCCTTTTTGCCTGTTCACAATAAGCTTTTATACATATGGCCAATTCTCATCTGACTGGGACAAGATGCAGGGAGTGGAATAAACTAAATGTCCAGTGTGCGTAATTGGTGTTGCTATAATTAATATTTTTCAGCCCTGTGACTCCATGAATGCCTCTAACACCTAGAGCAGGCTTGTCCATCCCATGGGCCACTGGCCACACGTGGTCCAGGATGGCTTTGAATGTGGCCCAACACAAATGCATAAACTTTCATAAAACAGTATGAGATTTTTCTTGCATTTATTTTTAGCTCACCAGCTATCACTAGTGTTAGTGTATTTTATGTATGGCCCAAGACAATTCTTCTCCTTCCAATGTGGCCTAGGGAAGCCAAAAGATTGGGCATCCCTGGTCTAGAGCCTTCCACAGTTTGACCTTTAGAGTATCTTGCTTTGGCTTATTCTTTTTCATATGTATGTACTTCATTTTCCAAACCATATTATACGCTTATCATTTTTATTTGTATCCCTACCACGGCCTAAAATAGTGCCTGAATATAGTAGACAATAAGTGTTTGATGAGTGACTAATAGATAACAGCAGCTTCCAGTGTCTGCCGGTGCTTACACTATAATTTATCATTTTTTCTTAAGGTGACAGAGAACTCTTGTAATGACTCTAATAGCAAGTCTTCTTTTGTGCTAATATATTAATTGAATCATTTATTAACTTTCTAATAATATGCACCAGCCACTGTCAGGCACTAGTTATTCAAAGGAAGACGAGACACAACCCTGACCAGACATGAGGGGTGTTTACCATCCACATGGGAGATGGGCATATAATTTAAAATGAGATATCGATTGGTAATATATTAATGAAGAGTATATATTCATAATTTAGGACAGAGGAAGTGCTTTTTGCCTGGCCTTAAAGGGGAGAGTTTCGGGGAGGATGTATTTGAGCTTCATCTTAAAGACGAGCAGGACTCAGCGAGAAGACATGGCAGCGGTGGTGGGTCCTGGCGGAAGGAAGAGCGTGGCCCATAGCATGAGGCACGGGTACGGTTGTGCTTGGGGAGCCCTGAAGTGGCGGCTGCTGAGGAAGGTGGAGCTGGAAACGTAGATTGGAGTCAAAGCACGAAGGCCTTGAATACCCTGGGCAGAAGCTGAGCAGGCAGTCAGAAAGGCCCTGAGGAGACTCGGAAGGGTCACCTGGGGCAGTGGAGAGTGAGGGGCGGGGGAGGCTGGCCAGGAACCATCGCGGTAGGCCTGGTGTGGTGGGGGAAAGATTCCTCTTGTGCATGCTGTCGGGATACATCATGGAGCCTGAAGCATGCCAAGAAACCAAGCAAGGGAGCGTGGCCTCAGGCTTGCCATCCGAGCCATCCGAGCCAGAGGAACCCAAGTACAGCTGCGGGTGAAATGGCTCTGTTAGTTAATATGTAACATGTCGCCTCAATATTGAGCACCTCTGGCAGCCGCTGGGACTGCGGGCGCGTTGTTGGTCACACTGACCCAGACAAGTAGTCAAGGCAACTTTCACCACAGATCAAGCAAGAGAGTTGGCGGTAGGTGGGGCAGGGCGGTCTCCGTCTGGGTGCACATGGTGCTCGGCGAGTCACATCTGCTCCAGTTGTGTAATCTCCGTGGTCAGTGAAGCAATGCTGTGCGCACAGTTCTGTGTTGTGCCTCTCCCGGGGAAGGGGTGTATTTGGCCTGTGCCCCACCCTAGCCCTCCTTCGTCTTCCCTCTTTCACCATGTCTTCCGGGGCTGGCTTGAGTGTGGGAGTCTTTCTGCCAGCTCCCTGCCTACAGCCGCCCACTCACCAGCCCTTCATGTGTGCCTCTGAGAGTCTTCTTCCTAAACCACCCCGTGCCCTTCAGTCCCCTTTTAAAGAGCTTGGCTTTGTGAAGCCTGGGCAGTGAACATCCTTAAGCCCTTAGCAGCTTCCCTGAATCCACTCCTCGTTATCCTTCAGGAGTCCTCCCATATGGTCAAGCAGATGAATTCCTTGTTTCTTATTCATGTCATGCCGCTTCTCACCTCTGGCAACCCCAACTAACATGCCCCTCCCTCTTTTGTCTTTCAAGGTTTCATTCAAACCAAACTTCCTTCATGAAGCCTTCTGCAACCCCATGCCTCTCAGTGAAACGTCCTTCCTTACTGTGCACATGAGCCCTGTGGCACGTGGCAACTGTGCCTGGATACCCCAATTTCTCTTTCTAAGGCAGGGAATTTTCTTGTACTTCCTTTAGTCCCAGTACCTAGCAGAATTCTAAAAAATAGCCATTCAGTGAATGTGTATTGATATCAATGATTCTGGCACAGCTGACGGGGCCAAATAAATGCTAAGTGGTATTAAGAGTGATAATGGTTTTTAAGTAATAACAATACCTACCATTTATTCATTGCAACGGGTCGGTCACAGTGCTAGACCCGTTACAACCATCATATGATTGAATACAGCGTCACCAACCTGTGTCTTGGCATTACCTCCATTTTGCAGGTAAGAAATGACATACCTTGACCAAGGTCATGTAGCTAGTAAGTGGCAAATGTGGAAGTGGGCCAGTGTTCTGCTTCTTGGCCCACACTCCCAACCTCTCAACATGTGTCCTCTGCCATAGCTGCATCTCCCAGATGGCATGGGATTTTTTCATTGTTTTGTTTTTGTGACCACGTTGCTTCCTTATCCCTGTGATTGGGTTTTGCCCATGTCTCTCATATGAGAGCAGCCTTGGTAAGAAGCAGGGAGAATGGAAGGGATGTCACATGCCAGAATGGTCAGAAAAATGAGGTTGCTCAGCAGGTGTCATAAGAACGGATGACTCATGCACTGTGCCTTAGAGTAAAGATGGAGAAATGCAAAGGGAGTGGGGAGCAGAGAGACGCTGACAGATGATGAGTGAGCACAAATGTTTATCCATGCTAATGGAGTGGGGACGTGATAGTCACTCTGCTCTAATGCTTATGAGGAGCAGTCTGTGGGCTGCAAATGCAGGAGCACAAGGAATCTTCACCCTAGTGGCAGGGGAACCTAAAACTCCAGGCTGCAAACAGTGGCTGGAGCATCTCTGTAACAGTCTGGCCTTGCAGATCCAAAAGACAGGTCATAGACAACAAAGACATCTGATATTTCCTGACACTGCCATCCTCTGGGCTCTGGGGGAGTCCAAGATCATTTGCAGCACTGCCCTGGGAGTGGTGACAGGCTGGAGGAAAATTACTGGGGTCTGAAGGAGTGCAGGCCCAGCTTTCCTCTTGCTTCTAAGGCCAACCCAAACAAATAATTGGTGCTGCTTTCAGAATATCCTCACATGGGACCACCACCACCTCCACTAGGCTCTCTGTCCCCAGCCTTCTGCCTTAGGCTTTTCCACCTCACACTACAGTATCTAAATTCTCTACCGTAGAGCCAAGGAGTGAGGATAAGGGAAAGGGAAGCCAGGGGTTCTAAGGGACCCAAAGTAGTACCAAATTCCCCCGTTGGTCTGTGGTCCAACAGTACGGAAATGGATAGCCATCTGCATGGGGTGGAAATGTCTCTTCTTTGTAAATGTTCCACTGCCTGAGATTTCACCATTCTAGCTTTACTTTGCTTCCATTATTCCACAGTTTCCAGGGGAAGAGAAAACTTTACCTGGCTAACACCTTGATCACAATCACTTCATCACAGATCATATACATCCACAGAGATGACTGAGGAAACAGAGAAGAGCTTAGAAAGCCAACTCTGTCTTCATCACCTTTTGGTCTTGGTCCTCCTGCCTTGGGGGTATAACCCTCTCTTAGTTTGTGGGAGAAAAATATCCATGGTAAGAAGAAAGATGTCAGGTCCAGGACAGCAAAGAAACCGCTCAGTAATAGAAGCAACAACGATTGTATGAGCAGGCTTCTCGAGTGCTGTCCTGTCAGCCTACCGTCCACATTCCTGGTGTCATCAACTCTCTAGGGACAGGAGCACAGAACACGTGGGAGCCGTCACTGCAGGAGCTGTGTTAGTGACAGCAGCATTCACCAGAGGCATTTAAAGGCTGATTGTTTTATCCATAGCATTGTCTGGGCTTTGAGAGAGAAATCCTGCCTGCAACAGGAGAAGACTGAAAAATAGAAAACCATTGGCAGTATCAGAGGGTTGTCATTAGTGGACAAGTACACTGGCTTGATTCACTAGTGCTGTTATTATGGTTGTTATTTTAATTTGTCAAGAGACAATGGGTTGTTGGAGAACATGGGCAGTGGCCCTTGCTTCCAAGGAGGAAAGGCAAAGGGAAGAGAGATGCTAGGGGGTCGTTTCTGTAGAAAGCAGACACCCAGGTGTGTATTTTCCCTACCACTGCTGAGCCCCACAGCATGGCTTGTGAATTTTACAAGTGATACTGTGACATCGAAAGCATTCCATTGCGTCTTTGTGAGAATCTAGGGTCCTCTTTTATGCTTAGTCTAAGTATCTACAGATAAACATGCATCTATATTATATATGTGTGTTTCTCCATACTCTGTGCATATACTTAAGTCTGTAATGTGCATATACGTGTATCTGTCTGAACAGTTGGATATATATAGATGTGTTGCAGCTCTCCAGCCTTTACCAAAGAAACAAAAAAAACCTAAAACCACACACACACACACGTGTGCACATGCAAATAAATAAATAGAGAAGGAGAAGGAAGAAAAGAAAACAGCCAGAAGGAGGTTGCTTTTTCTGTTTCAGGGGACCTCAGCAGTTCTTCCCAAAATAGGCTTCTGTCCTTGCTGGGTAACATCTAAAGGAGACGACATCACAGAGGGTCCAGGCAAGGGCTGTGGAGTCCGACAGTGGGGTTCAAATACTCACATGTGCTGTTGTGCTTGGTGCGGCAACTCAACTTCTCAAAGCCTCAGTTTCCCCATCTGAGGAAGAGGGACAGTCCTTCCTGGGAAGAGCACCCTGCCCTCCCCATGACAAGTGCTCAGCAATAGTCTCAGCCTTCTTTCACAAGGAACACAATTGCTCATCCTATAGTTACAGCTCAAATTTACAACGCAAGCATCTCTCAGGTGACAGGGTCTTTTTTTTTAGACAGAGTCTCGCTCTGTTGCCAGGCTGGAGTGGAGTGGCACAATCTCGGCTCACCGCACCCTCTGCCTCCAGGATTCAAGCGATTCTTGTGCCTCAGCCTCCCAAGTAGCTGGGATTACAGGCACGCACCACCACACTCAGCTAATTTTTGTATTTTTAGTAGAGACAGGGTTTTACCATGTTGGCCAAGATGGTCTCCATCTCCTGACCTTGTGATCTGCCCGCCTCGGCCTCCCAGAGTGCTGGGATTACAGGCATGAGCCACCGTGCCTGGCCAGGTGACAGGGTCTTAACATGGAGGCTTTCAGGACAGATTTGGTTTATGTCTGCCCTGGCATTCAGAAGGTGACAAGTAGAGCCCGGAAGGCTTTCGGACTAACTTCTGTAGACCCGCGCCCTCTACGGCCGCAGAATTGGCTTCTTGTTCCATGTTGCTGCTAGTGCTTTTTGTGGCCCCAGCCAAGTCGGTTCCCATCTTTGGACCACAGTGGACCCATCGAGGGGCTCTCTGGAGTCCTCCCAGCCCACCCTTCTGTGCCTGGCCACTCCAATCTTGCAGGACACTGTGCTGGAAACTGACTTCAAGAGTAACACTGTTGTGGCTCCCACCTCCAGGGACTTCATAGGTTTGAGTATGTGTGTGGGAATGTGGTCTGTTTTATTTACTCTTGCTAATGAGGCTGAATGGAGCTAGTGAGGGCATTAAAGCATTTTAGTGTTATTAGTTTTAAAATTAGCCCGAGCTGTTAAGGAGAGTCCCTGCTCACTTTGCTTATGTGAGAAAGGGGCTTCTGAACGCCAAGGTTGAATGCCCAGCGTCTTTCATCCTAAAAAAGACAACTTTATGCGTTATGCATTAGAATGACCAGGGAAACTTTAAATATAATGATATGGGGTGCCTGGGCCCCACCTCCTCCTTTGCTTCACTGGCCCTCCCTGGACATCAGGGGGTGTGGTTTTTGCTTTTTTGTTTTTTAAGTTTTCCAAGTGGTTCTCGTGCAGCCAAGGTTGAGGCCCACCGGGCTAAACTAAAAACGTTTTCCGGTGTATGTGGGAGGCAGGTAGGAGGGAGGGCTGGCGTGCTGCCCAGCTGTGTACCATTTCCTGCTTGGTAGATGCTCAGGGAGTGTTTGCCAGAGAGCTCTCATCGGATGCTTGGCATGGCTAGTTCAGATGCTATGGACAGAGGGGTACCTGTGGGACCAGTGCTTCTCAGTCCTGAAATGATTATCAGAATCCCCCCATGATCTTTGAGAAAATACAAATTCCTAGGCCTCATCCACATTGGCCGGAACAGAACCTCCGAGGGTAGGAATGAAGAATCTGTTATTCCTGTTATTCTTAGGAATAGTGAAGCTTCCCAGAAGATGCTTTTGGTTCAGAAACCACCAAAAGGGGAAAACTCGATCCTCAATTCCTAGGAGTGAAGATTTTACATTTTCCTTTTGGTCATCTGATGGCCCTAGGGTTCACTAGATAGGCCACTTACTCACCATGGGACCCGGACAAGGCATTCAGCCTCTCTAAGCCTCAATGTCATCATTTGTAAAATGAGAGCCATAATGGTTTCTGCTTCCTAAGAGTGTTTCGAGGATTAAATGAGGTAATATGCGTGTTTGGTACATTGTAGATACTCAGTGTGTTCACTGCCATCATCATCATCAGCACTATCATTTTGTAACTCAGATAGAAGCTACACACTGTAAGAGCAATTCCTAAGATTTAAAGAGTATGAAGTAAAAAATTCTGGCTGTGAAGTCTGAGGCAAATCTAGAGGCTAGTGGGGGTAAATTGGTTTTAAACTTGTGTCTGAACCAGAAGCTTCTCTGGAGAGAGTTGGAGTAAGATCACACAGGTAATCCTCAAGACCTGTTTGTTAAGAGTACAGAGCCATAACAGGGAAAACAGTGAGGTCCTGATTGTCATCCAGAATGAATTAATTAACATGCACTTATGGAGTGCCTCCTGTTTGCTCAGCTTTGTGCTTGGTGGCATCACATATAAAAAGGACCAGGCCGGGCGCAGCGGCTCATGCCTGTAATCCCAGCACTTTGGAAGGCTGATTGCAGGTGGATCACTTGAATCTAGGAGTTTGAGACCAGCCTGGGCAACATGGTGAAATCCTGTCTCTACTAAAAATACAAAAAAAAATTAGCTGGGCGTGGTGGCATGCACCTGTTGTTCTAGCTACTTGGGAGGCTGAGGTGGGAGAATGACCTGAGCCTGGAAAGTGGAGGCTGCAATGAGCTGTGATCGCACCACTGCACTCCAGCCTGGGTGACAGAGTGAGACCTTCTCTAAAAAAATAATAATAATACATTAAAAGGACTGGATTCCTTTCTTTCAGGGAATTGGCCGTCTGGTCTGGGAAGTACAATTAGCTCCCTTTGAAGAACAGGAGCAGGACGAGAGGATGTGTAATTAAGTGCTAAATTGTGTCACTAGGACTCTCCAGGGCTAGATGATTCAAGGATGGCAATGCAAGGAGCCATGGAGGTGGCTGGGGGAGCCTGTTGGGAGAGTAGGGAGGGATCTGGAGCAGGAAACTACAAGCAAATCCAAAGAGATATCCAAGGAGGGTCCTGGGACAAGAGTGATGGCTGAGATGGGGATGACAAGCAGCTGCCCTACCTGGATGGAAGGTGAGGGTCCCTGTTGTCCTGGAGCTTCACAGCCACTTATAACTGGGGTCATCTGGGTCTGTGGCCCCCTGACAGCTGGTGGTAGTCTGCAGGCATACACTCCGTGTCCTGTCGTGAGCCGGTCCTCAGGGCGGCATCTGCCCAGGAAGCCACAGGCACACTTAGCACGGCCCAAGAGCACTATCTGCAGGAGGTGCTTGGCCCCAGGGCTGAGCTGATGGTGGTTGGGTGGGGTGTGGGCGACAGGAGAGCAGGTGGCCTCCTTCCTCTGTGCCATCGCTTAGGGGGTATCGATAGAACCCTCTGTCCCAGAAGTCAACTCCGTATCTGTGGGTCTTAAAAACCTTCTGATCCTGTAAAATGACATTTATGAGAATGATTAGACCTTAAATTCTGTGATCAGGCAAGGTCTTAATTTGGGGCCAGCAGTTTAGCACAGAGGCAGGGCAGAATTTCGCACAGAAGGTATCTGATCCGTGATTTGTCCCAGAGGTGAAAATGAGCAAGGTTCTGTTAGTTAAATGAGCATAAGAAATGCAGCAGCCTAATCCGCCCCCCGCCACCCCACCAGAGTCATGAAGATGCTCATTGGCATTTTAAAGGCTCAGAGAAGTCCTGCAGAAGAAGTCCGCTTTAGAGCCCTATGTGGCCTGCAAACTGTCTTGACCACAGTACCCTTCTCACATAGTCCCTGTGAATATGTTCTGGGCGACCTGTGACCCAGCCTGATCTCCTTTGGAAAAAACTGGAGTGATGAGGTCCTGCCAGACTGAGCCTGAAGGAGCCTTCCATCTGCCTGTTCATTTTCCAAGCCCCAGACTCTGAAAGGAGATTCCCAAGTTCCCCAGCCTGGCCCTGCAGTGGTGGGGAGCCTCAGATCCCAGGTCTGGTTTAATGTTCCTTAGTTGTTAACCAGCTGGAATTAAGGCTGAGAGGAGACTCGTGGGCAGGCTTTGCAATTGAATGAACTATCAGTGTGGTTGCGAGGCTATTTTGAAGACATTTTAGATTGTTTCTGGTTCAGTAATCTTACAAAAAGGAGTATGATCCAACTGATTTATTAGGAAAAAATTTGTAAACTTTGGTTCACTTACAAGAAAGAAGTGTTTGGGTTTTTGAAAAAGATACTGCCTTTGAGGCTGGCTGATTTTCGTGACTGACTAGTGTTTATGAACTGAAATCTGGCTGCCTCTGCCACTCAGTGAGCCTCGCACAGTGAATTCCTAGCCTGAGGCCTCATTCTTGCTATTAATCCATTCGCCATTCTCTCCCACTGCTGGGACTTTCGGATGGAGGATGCCTGGCCTGTGTCTTGGCAGGAGCAGAGGCTGACGTCAGGAACATAAGGTCATGCCATAATTGCTGCGCCCCCTGCCACCCCCGCCGCCTCTGCTTGCTAGTGCCAGGCTGCCCAAGTGCTGAGAATGCCAAGGTCACTCTTCCAAAGGAGGCAGGAGGCAGCCGTAGCATCAGTCCCTTGCCTCGTCCATACTGCCCATCTTCTTCCAAAGGCACCAATTCTTGGAAGTTCCTCCCCTTGTGGCTCTGGCCTCTGGGACGCCTGGGGACATTTCCACTTTGCTGGGAGGGGAGCGTCCTCCGGGCCCCTCGGATGCTCCACCAGTGAGCCAGGGCTTGGGATGGGTAGCGTGCCAACAGGGAGTGGCCACTTACCTTTGCTCCTGTATGTGCCCTGTCCTTAGAGGGGTTTAAATACATCAATAGCTTATTCGCCAAAATGTATCCAGAACTATTTTTAGTGCTTTGAACATGTTGACTCTTACATAACATTCATTCAGTATATATAAACTATTCAGTAAATATTCCCTCATGAGAAGAATGGTATTTTGGTCTATTTTGTCTCTCTGCCCTCTGTGTTCTAATTTGGGACCAGGGAGCCTCTCGGCTCCATCCTGGGGTTGGCCGCTCCCAGACCTCACTCACGCTTTGGCTGGGCTTGCTGCCTTGGCCATGGTGAGGGGCTCTTGCGGCCCCGGGAGGGGGGCTTGATAAATGCAGAGCCTGCATCACAGCAACAAGTGGGGAGCCCAAGAGCAGGGTGCAGAGCTCCTCCTTCTCCCAGGACGGAGGCGGGAAACCGGCCGTGGGAGCTTCCCTGGTCGGGACCATGTTCCCAGTCCAGAGGGATGTGGTTGCATGCTGGAGCCGCTAGTATGGACTCGTGAATGTGGCTTCCAGTCACAAAAGTGCCTTCCAGGTGGGAAAATGAGTGAGGAAACCTGGATTCATTTGCTGAGCTGCTGTGGCAGAGCACTGCAGAGTGGGTGGCTCGCACAAGAGAAACAGGTTTCTTCTCAAGCGGGAGGCTGGAGGCTAGAGATCTGAGATCAAGGTGGTGCAGGGTTGCCTTCTCCCGAGGCCTCTCTCCCTGGCTTCTCCATGGGTCCTCACATGGTATCCCTCTGTGCGTCCGTGTTCACACTTCCCCTTTCTACAAAGACACCATTCATGTTGGATAGGACCTGCCCTCATGCCCTCATTTTAACTTAACCTCTTTTAAAACCCTACCGTTAGGCCAGTGCAGTGGCTCACACCCGTAACCCCAGCACTTTTGGAGGCTGAGATAGGAGGATCACTTGAGACCAGGAGTTCGAGACCAGCCCGGGTAACATAGGGAGACCCTGTCTGTACAAAAAAAAACAAACAAAATAGTATGCTACCTCTACATACCATCACACATTCTGAGGTGCTAGGGGTGAGGGCTTTCGCACATGAGCTTTGGTGGGGACACATTCAGCCCATAGCTGAATGTCCATGCTTCTGTCTAACGGGCAAGGCTGCTCTGCAAGGCTGTGCGGAGTGGGCGCCGGGCGGAACTCCAGGGGAGGCACCTCAGTCTGATGTCCAAGGAGGCCCCCTGTGGACAGGCCTGGCCCAGAAAACCTGTGTGTTTCCCACAGGTTTGGGGAGATGAGTTGCTTTGGGGTAGAGACAGGTCTTGTTTGACTTTTCACCCCAGTTCGTATCTGCACATGGTGAGCGCTGGCTTGGCGTCTGGTGTGGAGTGGTGGAGAGAGATTGTGGAGGCACTTCTTGCAGATGGCCCCTGCCTCTTTCCTGGTGAGATGTGGGCTTTTCTTAAGAAAGCTACAACATGTGCCCCAGGAGATACTTGGGCTCCCTCGCCCGGGGTGCGCAGGACGGAGCAGGGACCATTTGCTGCGTCTTCTGTCAGATCTCTGAGGGATGTCCCTCAGGGGCTGTGAACTCTGGTGGAAAGTGAAAAAGTCCCAGGGTGGATTCCAGCGGGCTGCCAGCCGGGCGTGTGTGTGAGGCGAGGTGGAGGGCTTGAGGAGGTGCACGGCCCCAGAAGAAAGCTGGAGGGCGGTCCAGCCTAGGACATGCTTTGGGCTTGCAGTTCCTTTCCTTCCTTCAGGGTCAGGCTTCACCAAGCAAGCCAAGGGTCCCTCTCACAGCAGCGACAGCAGCAACACAAATAGCACTGATATCCAACCCGGCACCGAGGAAGATCCCCTACCACCAGCTTGTTCTGAGAGCGTGAAATCACCTGCATCCTGACACGTTTGTCCCCCTGTGCTTTTGCTGTGCCACCTCCCGAGCAGGGCTGGATTAACTGGATAAAGCTGGAAGAGTAAGTGCCAGCTCCATGACCTGGCCCCAGGGCAGGCAGCCCCTGCCTCCTCCTGTCTGTAAAGGCACAGAGAGCGGGTTGCTCCACCGGCCACAAAGCACATTCCCCGGAGGCTCTGGGCACATCCAGGCCTCCTTGAGGGCCAGCCCTCTGCACCAGACAGGTAGATCCCTTCCTGCTAGGACAGCCAGTTGTTTCTAAATTTAAAAAATGCTCCTTGCATCCAAATGCAAGAGCTAAGGTGAGGTTTGCTGGGCATCAACACCTGGGCACAAAGAACGGGTCTCAGGCAGGGCAGGCAGGGTGAGCAGAGGGTTTGGGTGAGAAAAGCCGCCGTGCCCAGGGGCTTTATGTTTTTACAGAGCTTTCATTTCTAATGTGACGTTAAATTCTTCCCTAGTTGAACACGGCTCTTGGTGGCTGGCTGGCAGCTGTGTGCGGGTGTTTGCAGGATGATAACTGCCTCAGCATCCGTGCCATCCTGAGCTGCTGGGAGGACTGCTGGGCAGAGACTCCTTGGCAGGGGCTCTGGGAGGCATCTGAACATCCATCTTCCCTGATCTCCTGTCCCGCACACAGATGCACACACTGCAGGGCTATTTCTTTATTCAGTTTGGTTTTGCTCTTGCCCCCTTGCCCTCCCTGTGCCCAGTACCTGGGTCTAGGAACATAGAATTTAAAAGCTGGGGCAGATTCTGAGAGCTCTTATTTCAATCTCATCACTTTACTTGGGAGGAAGCTGAGGCCCAGAGATGTTGAGACATGTTCTTAGGACAAAGCAAAGTTTATGGTGCAGCCTCAGGTGGAGCCCAGGTCCCCTGGCTCCCAGCCTGGTGCTCCTTCCCCTGGATGACAGCATATCTGTCCTTCTGTTGATTTGTCCTACCTGGGGTGTTTTCCCCATCCTCATGTCCTTCTTCAGCTGGACATATTTGTGGAGGTCCAGACACAACTCAGTCTGGGTCATTTCTTCCCCACCCCTCAAAAAACAGGTTGCTCAAGGCAGATGCAGAGGGTATGCCTGTAGTCCCAGCTCTTTGGGAGGCTGAGGTGGGAGGATCACTTGAGAACAGGAATTAGAGACCAGCCTAGGCAACATAGTGAGACCCCATTGCTTAAAAAATTTAAAAATTAGCTGGCCATGGTGGTGCATGCCTATAATCCCAGCTACTCAGAAGGCTGAGGCCAGAGGATCACTTGAACCTAGAAAGTGGAGGCTGCAGTGAGCTGTGATTGCACCACTGCATGCCAGCCTGGGTGACATAGCAAGACTTTGTCTCTTCGAAACAAAACCCAGATTACTAGTGAGGCCAAATTGTGATATAAGGTTTGTAATAGAGACACTTTTTTAAGGCTGACCATGTGCCAGGCCCTATTTAAATATATTACTCATATTAGCTCATGTAATCCTCATATCGACCTTCTCCATTTTACAGTTGAAGAAACGAAGGCACCAAGAGGTAAGGAACTTGCCAGAAGTTATGCAGCTGAGGGTAGTGGAGCCAGGATTTGAGCCCAGGCAGCCTCACTGCAGTCCTTGAGTTCCTAACCTCAGATGCCTCTCCTCTGAGGGGAGCCCTGCTGTGCTGCTCATCCTGTTGAGTGACAGCCTGCTAGGATGTGAAGGGGACGTTGGATACTTCCGGAAGCTGTGGTTTGGCTGTGCAGATGGTTGTTTCTCAGGCTCTGGTCCATGGTGGGAAGCAGTGAGTGAGCAGATCAGCCCACCTTCAGCCTGTGCGCTCTGCCGTCTGACACCTTCCACCCTCAGGGCCTGATCACAGGCCAGCAGGCAGCTGGGGGCCCTCTTGGGTCCTCTGTCTTCTCCTGAGATCTCTCAGAGACAGCAGAGAAACGAGAGACCCTGGAAATGCCTCATAGCTAGTTTGAATCCTAGCACTTACACAGTCATAAAGTTAAGTCCTTGTGGTCTTTTATTCTGTAGAATAGAAAATTAAAGGGAAAAGGTCCTAAAAAGAATTCCTCCTCTGCCTGTCCCGTCTTGCCCATATCCTCAGAATGTCAATCTTTCCCCAAACTCTGCACACTCTTCAAACACTTCAGAAACTAATACTTTGGTATATCCCAAATTGACTTTCAAAGAACATTGGATAAAATTTTCTTGTAAAAAGGGTATGTTAGTCAAAAAAAGTTTGAGACACACTGGCTTAAAGTCATGCTAAACAAGTTGATGTGCCACAGGATTTCTCAGGATCTTTGATATGCAAATGTCCTTGGGAGGCAGAGCTAATCCGCAGTTTGGTAGAAGCTGAGCCCCTTCCCCTCCATCTCACATACAAATGAGGAAGTGTTTTCAAGGCCTGTTTGCACTGCCAGTGGCTGTCATAGCAAACTAGTAGCGTCCATTGGCTGTCAGGAATTATGCTGTTGGCACTTCCCCAGCCCCGTGACTAGCCTTAGAGGAAATCAGGACCCCCCTCACCAAAACCAGAGCCCACTCTTAGCCACCTGCCATGGTCTCAGCTGAAGCCATGAGGCACCCCTGCCAGCCAGTTCTTCACACCTCTTCTTGGGCCTGCTGTTGACTTCCCTCCTGTCAGCTCCTGGGTTGTACCCTTGGGATGTGCAAAGCTGCAAATCTGACCTGGACGTTAGGTCATTGGCCCAGAGGACTCAGAGTTGTGTTCTTTGGTCCTCTGGGATCCAGTAGGGCTTCCTGCTTCACTTTCATCTGCTTTCTTTACCCAGGGTCTGAGAAAAGTTTCTTTGGCAAAAGCATTTCATTGCCAAAAAGAAAATCTGAAAGCTGCTGATGTAGTTTAACCTCCTTTATTTAACAGTTGAGGCAAATTAAGGCTCCAAGATGCTGAGACCTGTGCAGGATCACACAGCTCCTTGGAAGCAGCTGAGCCAGGACTAGCACCCAGCTCCCTGCTTCCCAGTACTCATGGTCTTTCCACTGCATAGCTCTACTTCTCTGCAAAGGGTGCTGGGGCCAAGATTCATGGCCTTTAACTATGGTTCTTGAATGTTACTGTGCCGCAGACCCACCCAGGGCACTTTGTAAAAATTACAGAATCATCCATCTTGAAGGGCCAGGGTCTTGGGAAAGTTGCTTCATCTTTTGAGGCTCTAGATGGAGTGTTCTTTCTGCGCTGCTGAACCTGGAGCACTGAGAAGCTTTTCCTGCTCTCAGGTGCATTTGAATTTGCATGGTCTGTTTTACAGGGCAGGAGTGCAAATTCCTATTGCTTAAGCCCACTTACATAACAAACTGGCCACACCTTCAATTCCAAAAGGCAATGCGGCTGCCCACTATTGCAGACTCTGAAAAGTAAGGTAGAAACAAACTCTGGGAGCCACAGAGGCTACTCTTCGTGGACTTATTTAAAAGGAAGACCTCTGGCTCTATCCCCAGAGATTATGATTTAGGAGGTCTGGGGTGGAAGACAAGAATCTGCATTTTAACCAGCACACCCTCTTCCCACCTCCACCCATGTGGTTTTGATGCAGTTCATCCTTGCACTACACTTGGAGAAATCCTGACTTACATAGTAAAGAACCAAAACTGTGTAATTATAGGAATCACTCAAACACCCACATGCTAGGATATGAGGCTAGAAATTCAGGTTTATGATTGTCCAAGTGGGTTAGAGAAAGAAGCAAGGCATCTTGGTTTTTAATGTGGATAACATGTAGCACAATGATATCATCCTGATAATCTTTAAAAAATTTTTTTTGTTATTGAGATGTATGAATATATTATATATTTTGGATATTAACCCCTTATCAGATATATGGCTTGCAAATATTTTCTTACATTTAAATCTTTAATCCATTTTGAGTTGATTTTTGTTTATGGTGTGAGATAAGGGTTCAACAGCCAGTTTTCTCAGCACCATTTATTGATGAGACTGTCCTTTCTCCATTGTGTATTCTTAGCACCCTTGTCAAAGATTAGTTAACCATATATGCATGGGTTTATTTCTATGGTCTCTATTCTGTCATTGGTCTACGTGTCTTGTTTTTGTGCCAGTACCATACCATTTTGATTACTATAGCTTTGTAGTACAGTCTGAAATCAGGAAGTGTGATGCCTCCAGCTTCGTTCTTCTTTCTCAAGACTGCTTTGGCTATTCAGGCAAATAACCTGATGGAAAAATGGGCAAAGGACCTGAAAAGACATTTTTCTAAAGAAGACATGCAAATGCCCAACAGGCATATTGAAGGTACTCAACCTTACTGATCACCAGGGAAATGCAAATCAAAACCCCACACCTGTCAGAATGGCTATCAAAAAGACAAGCAATGACAAGTATTGATGAGGATATGAAAACAAGGGAATCCTGCAGGGTACACTGCCAGTGGGAATGAAAATTGGTACAGCCATTATGGAAAACAACATGGAGTCTCCTCAAAAAAATGAAAATAGAACTAACCATAGGATCCAGAAAGTCCACTTCTGGGTGTATATCTAAAGGAAATGAAATCTGTGTTTCTAAGAGATATTTGCACTCCCATGTTCATTGCAGCATTATTCACAATAGCCAAGATATTGAAACAACCTAAGTGTTAGTTGGCAGATGAATAAAGAAAATGTGATTTTCTATATATAATGGAATATTATTCAGTCTTAGAAAAGAAGGAAATCCTGCCCTTTGCAACAGTGTGGATGAACCCAGAGGACACTATGCTAAGTGAAATAAACCAGACACAGAGGGATAAACACTGTGTGATCTCAGTTGTATGTGGAATCTAAAAGAGCCCAACTCATAGAAGCAGAGAGTAGAACATGTGTTGCCAGGGCTAAAGGGGCTTGGGGGAAGGGGTAATGGGAGATGGGGAAGGGTTATAAACTTGGCAATCTAATGTACAGCATGGTGACTGTAATTAAAAATACTATGCTGTATATTTGAAATTTGCTAAGAGAGTAGATCTTAAGGCCTATGACACCACACACACACACATACACACACACACACACAGAGGGAACTGTGTTATTCAGCTCTATTGTGGCAGTCATTTCACAGTGTATACATATATCAAATCATCATGTTGTACACCTTAAATATATACAATTTTTTAATTTGTCAGTTATACCTCAATAAAGCTGGGTAAAACTGTAAACTATAGCTATATTTAAACTACAAAACTTTAAAAATATAAATAAAAGTAAATAAGAAGAAAGTATTAAGCATCGCCTTGCAGGGGGCATTGTGAGTACTGTACTGTATGCCTGCAGCAATCTGCACAGATATGGCCCCTGCCTTCTGGCGACTTACAGTCCAGGAGGGAAGGAATGAGGAAGTGGAGCAGCGAAACACCAAGTAGCAAATGCTGTGGAGGAGACAGCTGGATCATAGTCAGCCGGGGAACTGCATGAGTTTCCGAGGTTTCTTAAAGGTCTGTATGGTATCTCTCACCCTCTAGCATTTTCAGCAGGGAGCAGTCTGGGAACACCCTAGTACTACCTGTAGTCAGAGACCTGGTGGCCTGGAAGTCTATGAGATCTATGTTTAAATCTTTCTGTCTGGTCCACAGAGCTGCTCAGCTCACTGGTTGGCTACGATGTGGAACACTTGCCATACAAAGCCCTCTGTGATGATTAGCTCATTTAACCCTTTAACAGCCCCATCAGATAAGTAGTATTATTACACACAAGGAAACTGAGGTGCTCAGAGAGGCTACATAACTGAACCCAAGTCGGGGACCCCAACTCAGGTTTGTTTGACTCCAGGGCCTACATTCTATTCCCTGCAGTTCCCTCAACAGGAAAGATGGGGCAACATCCTGTCCTGTCCTCTGCCTCCCAGTTAAAAAAAAAAAAAAAAAAAAAAAAAAATATATATATATATATATATATATATATAAAGACTTCTTGATGTGTATCACCAACATATCTAACTTGGTTTTGAATGTGGTGGAGGCAAAATGACATTGACAGATAATAGGACTTACATGAAATTCTGGTTTGTTTAGAGATGCTATAAACAGCTTGGCATTGTCGACTCATTTGGAAATTCGACTTCCAAAGGAGCAAATGCAAAGTATTTCTCAAGCACCAGCCCTCCATTTTTAGATCGGAAGAGGGAAACAACAAGGTAGGTAACTGAAAGTCTGGAGTTGTTTCTATTTAGTTGTTCCTAAAGGCAGGGGGATGGACTAGAGGCAACCTGCAAGGGCTTTCGACTCACAGGGTTCTTTCATTCTGTGGGCTCCAGTTCTCTGGGCATGAGAGATGCCAAGGAGCTGGTGTGTTTTGGAGAGCTCATGCTCTGAAGCACATCAGAAGAACCAATGGTTGCCGCAAGACCCCCTTCCTAATGCAGATGGAGTTTTCTGTGAATCCCGGAAGGTGCACTTGGGTGGGAGGGAGTTGAGGGGTAGAAAAAGGAAGACAACCCCCACGTTCAGCAGAACCCAGGGCTGATGTCTGCAACAACATAAAGTGCCTTCTAGAGTCTAATCCTGGTCATCCGTGTAGCATCTCTTCTTCTCTAAACCCTCATCCTAGGCTTTCTTTCACGCTTATGGCCACACACAGTGAGGCTTTCCTCTCTGCCCAGAATCCACAGGGCATCACCCTTCCTCTGGAGCCAGCTTGGGGCTTTCCTGACGTCAGTAGTTTTGGGGGAAGCCAGTGTCACCTCATCTCCGTCTTGAAGCATATTTAACTTTCCCAAATAGCAAACTCTGGCTCTTTGAGCAAATGACTTCCAGATGCTGGAAGCAGCGGCTAGTGGAATTTTATTGCCCCCAAACTGTGGTTCTGGGCTGCATACTTCTGACATGAAGGTAATTTGGAATGTAAACATTGCAAGACATGTGCTGGAATTAATTAAAGCAACCCTGTATTCTCTAAGGCCTGCAAGCCTGCAATTAACTGTTTACATTAACACCAAGCCAAGCAGATCAACCAGAGGATGCAGGGACCCTTGATTTTCACTTTCTCCCTTTACCTTCAGAAAACAGTGAAACGGGAACCAAGCTGACCCATTTCCGCAGTCCCAACCTGAGAAGAGGCTGCTTAAGCCATCCTCTCTCGCACAGCAAACAGGCGACAGCGTGAGAAGCCTAACTGGGCATCATGGGGAACCAAGGGCAGGCAGGAACCTCTTCCGCGATATGTCAGACGTCAGAGGCTTCTTTAGCCAGAAATACAAGTGTGGCCCTAAACACGAATGGCCACATTCATGGTGGGCCTGCAGAGAAAAACCGTGGCATCTCATACTTGCCTCATAAAACTAGAAACAGCTTTTGAGAATAATTTTGTAACTTCATCATGGCATTTAAAAGTAGCATGAAAGTTTCGGAGCAGGATGGTGATGATGATTGCATAATAACGTGAATATACTTAATGCCACCGAACTGTAAACTTAAAAATGGTTAACATAGTAAATTTTGTGTTATGTATATTTTATCCCCCAAATAAAAGAGCAGGGTGTTCAGACTATAAAGGCTCTTTGGGATTATGTAAACTAGGAGAACCCCTGGAATAGTCCTCATTTATTTCCCCCACGTAATACAAGAGGGTGAAGTTCTGGCTTCCTGGGAACAGGCCCACACAATGTCAGGATATTTCAGGTGCACTTATGTAAAACACCAGAAACCCATGCCCCTGGAGCTGACCAATCCTTCACACCCGCTCCGAGTTTGTTAGAGGGGTGACTCTTTTGGCAGGGAGCACTGAGAAAAGCTGATATGTGGTTGCCCTCACTATTGGCTGTAACTATGAAAAGAGTTACTGGAGGCTACCTGCTTACCCTCTCTCCCCCAAAGGAGAAAGACTTCAGTATCCTGCAGCGTGGCTCGGGTGTGCACATGCGAGCTGTTCTGTTGTTGAGACTCTAGTTGTTGCCGGTTCCTCCCTCTCTATATGAAGCAAGGCAACACCCACAACAAAGCACTGTAATCTCTCCATTGACCATCCTTCTGCCCTCAGATCAACACAAGGGCCAATTCCATTCCAACAGCATTATACGTCTTTGAAAATGCTCTTTGTGTCCCACCAGAACCTCCTCCTCTTCTCTTCAGTTTCTTCCTCATATGACACAGCTTCCAGACCCTAACCACCCTGGGTGTCTGCTTTGGGTGTACAGTAGTTTTTCAGGATAATGCCCAGAACTAAACCCAATACTAATAGTGGTCTGCTCAGAGAGGGGTATGGGAATTTTATCATCTGTTCTGTTTTGACTTCCATATGTCCAACATTATCCCCCAATGTTGCATTTCAACCGTCATACCATCCTTTCCTTAAAAAAGCTTGTGATCATCTGAAGCCTCAGGGATTTTTTTTTTTTTACATGAATGACTGTTGAGCAAGGAGGGCTCCCCAGTCCTGAAATTAGGTAAATTTATTTAACTTAAACTCAGAAATTTACTAGAAATCTTATTCATTGTGTTAAAATCAGGGCCTTTGATATCCAGATACTGAGTCCTGACTCCCTCACCCACTGTCCTTCCCTAGCTTTGGGTGTGTCTATGTCTTCCTCTGAGTTAGAATTCTATTTAGCAGAACTTGATTGAAATGCTGTACAGAATTGGCCTGGGAGTACAGAGACCACCTTTTCAGTTTATATCAGTCAGAGTCATGTGGGTGTGGTAAGGCCGCCCTGAGTCCACCCAGCCACCACCATCCAGCTTGGGCTTCTCCACTTTGCTCCCAAGGATTGATGGAGAGTGTGCGAGGACTGGCTACAGAGATGTACGCTGTGATAGACAGGGCAGGCTAGCAGGGGGATGTGGTGCCTGGCATGTGGCAGGCATCCACTACATTCTGCGGGCTGAGATGGTCAAGGTCATCCCTAGCCTCCTTGCAGGTGATCGTTCAGACTTAACTTCCTCCCCACCCAAAAAGTTGCCTCAAAACTGCTCACAAAGTGGGGGCTTTGAGTTTAATTTCTCCTGGAGCCCTCTGGTAGGACACGAATCAGCAGGAAACTGGCTTGCAGGTCTTTGGAAAGAGAAGTAGCCTAAGATTAAGGGCCTAGAAAATCCCCCAGAAAAAAAGAGCATTCCTATAATCAGTGAGGATAAACTAAATGACAGTTTGGGACAACATTTGGTTTCCTTGGTTCATTTAAAACATTGATTCAGAGATTGGGGACTGGCTTTTCCTGACTTAAAAGCAGTGGAGCCCTTTCCCTCTAATGTGGACACACGCTGGTTCCCTCCCTGCCTTAGGGAAGGAGTCGGTCAGGTTGGAGCTAAGAGGGCCCGGGAGGGTCTTTCTTGGTGAAGTAGCATTAGCCATTGGTTGAGACTGAGGCAGACAGGGTTTTAGCTGAAAAGGCTTTTATCGCTTTTTATCTATTGACACTTTTTCAATTAAGGAGTCTCCCCTGAGATGATCTATCGCCTCCCTGTCTGAGCAGGAAATAATTACCAGCAAAGCAGCTCCATCACCTGCCACATGTTTTCCCATGGCCAGGGAGGCTCAGGAAAATATCAACAGCCTGCCTGCTACTGGCGGTGCCTATGTGGGCACAGGGCACGCGGCCTTTCCAGATGGCCCAGCCCTTTCCTCTGTCTTATCCTCCCCCCACTTCTTATTCCCTTTGACCAAGGTTTTTATATTATACCCTGTCACCATCAGGGAATCTAGCCACGTCACCTTCTCTCCTGGCACCTGCTCTTCTGAGGAGCTTGCAGCCTTCTAGGCTGGGTCCATGCCTCCTCTTGTTCCAGGGCCCCCTATACTGCTCATATATTCAGATGCCCAGGGACATGTTCCAGCAGAGGCTACCCAGGATAACATTTCTATCTCACTGAGGTTTTTTTGGAGCCTTCAAAATTCCATGATCTGATATTTTAAAGTAAAAGCTTTAAATATAAATGTCATTGAGGTGCAGCACACAGACGGCAAAATGCAAACATTGTGAGTGCACAGCATGAATTCTCACCTCGTGCACACGGCTGTGTCGCCAGCACCCGGGTCAAGACACAGAACGTTACTCACACCTCTCGTGCCCCAACTAGTCACTGCCTCCCTTCCCCAGGAACCACTGCCCTGACTCCTAAATGGCATAGATCCATTTCCCCTCTTGTTGTACTTCATATAAACTCATGAAGTCTATATTTTTGTCTAGATTTCTTGACTCAGAATCATGTTCATGAGATTCATCCATGCCTGTAGTTTTAAAGTTGTTCATGTTCATCGGTGTATAGTGTTCCATTGTTCATGTTCATCGGTGTATAGTGTTCCATCGTACAAGTGTGCCACGGTGTTTCTACCCATTCTGTCATTGATGGATATTTTCCGTCTTTTTTTAATGGAGAACATATGCTTGTACTTTAATTACCTGTAATGCCTAAGAGTAGAATTGCTGGGTTGTAGGGTGTGTGCCTATGTTTAGCTCAATTATTGCCAGTTTTACAAAGTGGTTGTGCAACTGAGAAGTTTTTTCAATGTAGAAAATGTGAGAACATTTATCTCCTCAGCCCCCGCCGACTTGCCTTTATGAAAGAAAACACAGAGGTGGGGACTTGTGCAAGGTGAGGACTGCTATTTCTTGATTCCTGGCCTAGTTACCTTTCTATTAGCCTGCAAGGAACCTCTCTTTTGACGGACATGAGAGAAAAGGACACATCGTCCTCTCTCCCGGGTCACACTTTCCCCCAACCCATTCTATAGCTCATATAATTTTCCACAAAGTGCCTTATTTGAACTTCAAATCTTCAAGGCCAGATGAGCACCACAGACGTGGCCTTTTGTTGTTTATCCAGAGGGTTTGGGGAAGCACAGCTCCCTGACATTCATTGATGGATATCATCTGCAACCGTCTGCTTTCCTTTTGTGCCAATAATCTGGGAACGAGAGAGAAATGAGTGTTTGCTTGAGATTGAATTTATGACAACACGGAACCAGCCTCCATCAGCTAGACTGATGAATGCCTGGGTGAACATGCCACAGTTTGTGTTTTTTCCCCTTCTAGTCACCACCTTTCTTGATTAGGAAGCTGTGTTGTCAGTGTGCTGACTTATTAGGGAGAAGAATGGGCTCTAGCAGGCTTTTAACCATCACAGTTCTCATTCAGGAAAGAAACGAAGGCAGGTGTTGTACGCCCCGTGCCTCCCACAGAGTCCCGCAAGCTGTGAGTGTCCTCAAACCATCCATCCATCCTCCCTTGAAGGGCTTAGGGGAAGGGGTGTAAAAGGGAAGAAAAAAATCTACGAATTGTACACACATTAAGTTCTAGGCATTATTTTAGGTGCGTGTGTACAATTTCCTGAGCAAACGAATGAATGAATGATTAGTTTTAAAATACAATTAAGAGTTTTGCTGACTTCCCCAGAACAGAAATTTTCTGAGATTTTTCCTAGATCACTTTTAGCAATAAGAGTGCCCTAAGAATAATGGCTTTTTGGTCAAAGTCTCTTAATGTCACTGAAGCTTGGGAACATGTTCTCATCGGGCAAGAGAACAACAACAGAAAGGAACTGCATTCCAGTTCCTTGTGTATAAAGGTGCTCCTGACCTCTTTGGCCCCAACGCTAAGGGTAAGAATAACCATAAGTTATTGCCAGAGGGCAGCACCTTCATGGACAGAGAGCAGGTGTTTGAGGGTCCATGCTCCACCCAGGAAGCTGCTGGCTCCACTAAGAGAATGGGCTCTGGGCCTGTTCAGTTTCTACCAATGTGGGGCAGGCCCCCAAAGCTGAACATAGATGGAGACACAGAAGGGCAGAACGTTAAAAATTTAATTCCACCTTTGCCATCTCTTATCTGTATGGTCTTGAGAAAGTGCCTGTGTTTCTGTGAGACCGTGGTTTCCACATCTGTAAAATGGGGAGAATCATACCTACCTTATTGGGTTGTTATGAGGATTAAATCAGTCAGTGTATGTAATGTGCAGGGCATGTGGTAAACGTTCAAGAGTGTAGGCTTTTTGTTATTGGAGAAAACATTTGTCAGGTATCTACTGTATGCAGACAGAGGCCAGACATGCCTTCAGGTACCTGCTTCATGCACAGCTGAAGCTGACACATAGTGCTCAGTTAGTTACTTGAGACTTTGCTTTAACTGACAAGGAAAGCCCTTGGTCATCCTGTATACCGTGCCAGGCTTGGTCTCATGAATAGGTGGAGTAGCATGTATCTGGTCACTGAGTTTCCGTGGAGACCCCAATGGCCAAAAAGAGAAATCCCACCTTTCTTGTTGATGCCCAAACACCATGAACTCATTAGTTCACCAACAGAAAACTCCCAAGTATCTGCTGAAGTTGGGGCTTGTGCTGGCAGCCTGCATGACTGTGCGGGTGTGTGCTATGAAGAGCTGATTTGCAGTGGAGACCCATGTGCACAGGCACAAAAAGATGGCCAGGGACCTCGGGGAGAATGCGGACACTACCGGCTGACTGCTGATGAGACTTGGACTGAATGAGAATACTCATGCCAAGCACCCAGCATAGTGCCTGAAACATAAAAGGAAATTATCTCAGACCTGCTAGGATTTTCTTATTAAACAAAACAAAACAGAAAGCAGAAAACAAGTGGTGGCATGGATGTGGACAGATTGGAACCGTTGGGCATTGCTAGTGGGAATATAAAATTGTGTCATTTAGAAAAATGCTGTGGTGTTTCCTTAAAAAATTACAAGTATAATTCTCATACCATCTAACAATTCCACTTTTGGGTATGCACCCTAAAGAATTGAAAGCAGGGCCTCAAAGAGATACTTGCACACCCATGTTCACGGTAGCATCTATTTGCACACCCGCGTCCACGGTAGCATCTATGCGCGCGTCCGTGGTAGCATCTATGCGCGCGCCCGCGGTAGCATCTATGCGCGCGCCCGCGTTCGCGGTAGCATCACTTACAAAAGCCAAAACGTGAGAGAAACCCAAGTGTCCGTTGACAGATGAATGGATAAGCAAAATGTGAAATATGATTGCAAGCTTTAAAAAGGAATGAAATGCTGACCCATGCTGCAACATGGATGAACCTCGAGGACATGACGCGAAGAGAAATTAGCCAGTCACAAAAGACAAATTCTGCATGATTCTATTTGTATGAAGTGCCTAGAGTAATGGAATTTATAGAGATGGGAAGCAGGATGACGGTTTTCAGGGGCTGAAGGGAGTGGGGAATGGGGAGCTATTGAAGGAGTACAGAGTTTCAGTTTTGCAAGATGAAAAGCCTTCTGGAGATCAGTTGCAGAGCAATTTGAGGGTATATAACACTCCTGAACCACATACTTATACATGGTTAAGATGGCAAATTTTATATGTATTTTCCCACAATTTTTAAAAATAATTAAAAATTTAAAAACACAAAAGGAACTCAAATAAATATTTGCTGTATCTGAATCCAGATGAACAGAAGAAATCCCTCCAAGCACTGTGGCCCTGCGCGCAGGCCAGAGGCTCTGGTGGCGATTGGATGTGGGAAGACAGTCTGGGTGGAGAGGAGATTTCAGGAGAGAAAAGGAACCGGCGCCATCTCCTTCATTTCATAATCACACTGAAAGCAGCCCTGGGAGAGGTGAGGATGCAGTGGCTTGATCTCATCCTAAGGAATAAATAACTGGCATCACATTTTAATTAGTGGAGAAGCTCCAGGAGCCAGGCCTGAGGAAGTGCGCCTTCTGCTGGTGCTCAGAGGCAGACGGGGAGAGCAGGGGGCGAGCCGAGGGTCCAGGACGTTTGAAGGGTGGTGGGTAGGAGTGGCGCTGCGGGTGGCTTGGTCTGACTGGCCCAGGGTTTGGAATAGACAGAGTTGTTCTCACTCAGTTGACCTAGTTGACCTTCCTCTCTGAGAAAAATTCGCGAGGCATTTAAAGAATGATCTTTGCGCCCCTTGGCCTGGGCGCTCTCCTTCTGGGGCGGGAACTCACAGGATGAGGAAGATTTTGTTGGAGCTGTGGAGTGTAATTACAGGCCTGACAGGTGGCAAGTCAGAGGGAACATCTTACTCTGCAGCTGCTGAAACAATGATTTTAAGCAAGGCGACAGCGGAGAATTTTCCCTATTGTGCAGGGCAACCCTGTTGAGCCACAAGCCAGCACCACATCCCCAGTAAAATCAATCCCAGTGGTGGAAGGAGGCCTCCATCCGTTGGACCTGGCACCCAGCCCACATTGCTCAAGAGCTGCCTCTGGGCCTGGTATATGCTACGCCCTGTGCTACGCTTCTGTAAGCATATGGCTCCTGCCCTCAAGGGGTGCAGAGTCTAGAGAAGGCTCTGCTAAGGGTCCCAGAAATCAGAGGAGTCAGGCTGAGTGCTGATTCCCAGCTTAGAGGAGTTTACAGATCGCCAGACAGGCAGGTGCCACACGGCACCTAGAATAGTGTTGGGCACGGACTAGGTACCAAAGAAAGAGAATGGAGGGAGAGAGGGAAGGAGGGAGATGGCACGGGGATGGAGGATGGGAAATAGGGCAGGGAGACAGAAGGAGGGGGACAGGGAGTGCGGGGCTAGAGTAGGGGGCAGAGAGACAGGGAAGGAGGGAGGGAGGTGGATGGGGAGGGATGGATAGAAGAGAATGGAGAGAGAGAAGGAGAGGGAGGAGAGCAGGGAGGGAAGGAAGGCAGGGAGGGAGGGAGGGAGGTGGATGGGGAGGGATGGATAGAAGAGAATGGAGAGAGAGAAGGAGAGGGAGGAGAGCAGGGAAGGAAGGCAGGCAGGGAGGGAAGGAGGGAGGGAGGTGGATGGGGAGGGATGGATAGAAGAGAATGGAGAGAGAGAAGGGGAGGGAGGAGAGCAGGGAAGGAAGGAAGGCAGGCAGGGAGGGAGGGAGGTGGATGGGGAGGGATGGATAGAAGAGAATGGAGAGAGAGAAGGAGAGGGAGGAGAGCAGGGAAAGAAGGCAGGCAGGGAAGGAGGGAGGGAGGTGGATGGGGAGGGATGGATAGAAGAGAATGGAGAGAGAGAAGGAGAGGGAGGAGAGCAGGGAAGGAAGGCAGGCAGGGAGGGAAGGAGGTGGATGGGGAGGGATGGATAGAAGAGAATGGAGAGAGAGAAGGAGAGGGAGGAGAGCAGGGAAGGAAGGAAGGCAGGCAGGGAGGGAGGGAGGTGGATGGGGAGGGATGGATAGAAGAGAATGGAGAGAGAAGGAGAGGGAGGAGAGCAGGGAAGGAAGGAAGGAAGGCAGGGAGGGAAGGAGGGAGGGAGGTGGATGGGGAGGGATGGATAGAAGAGAATGGAGAGAGAGAAGGGGAGGGAGGAGAGCAGGGAAGGAAGGAAGGCAGGCAGGGAGGGAGGGAGGTGGATGGGGAGGGATGGATAGAAGAGAATGGAGAGAGAGAAGGAGAGGGAGGAGAGCAGGGAAGGAAGGCAGGCAGGGAAGGAGGGAGGGAGGTGGATGGGGAGGGATGGATAGAAGAGAATGGAGAGAGAGAAGGAGAGGGAGGAGAGCAGGGAAGGAAGGCAGGCAGGGAGGGAAGGAGGTGGATGGGGAGGGATGGATAGAAGAGAATGGAGAGAGAGAAGGAGAGGGAGGAGAGCAGGGAAGGAAGGAAGGCAGGCAGGGAGGGAAGGAGGTGGATGGGGAGGGATGGATAGAAGAGAATGGAGAGAGAAGGAGAGGGAGGAGAGCAGGGAAGGAAGGAAGGAAGGCAGGGAGGGAGGGAGGTGGATGGGGAGGGATGGATAGAAGAGAATGGAGAGAGAAGGAGAGGGAGGAGAGCAGGGAAGGAAGGAAGGCAGGCAGGGAGGGAGGGAGGGAGGTGGATGGGGAGGGATGGATAGAAGAGAATGGAGAGAGAAGGAGAGGGAGGAGAGCAGGGAAGGAAGGAAGGCAGGCAGGGAGGGAGGCCTACTCCTCCAAGTCCTCGGGAAAAGGACTGAGAAGCTCAGAGTTGAGCTCCTTTTCTGACGATAGTGCTGTTTCCAAGGACCAATCTTTACTCTCCAGAGTGGGGCTTGTGAGTCTCTCACCCCAGCTGTTTCCTGGGGCTGTGAAGTTCATCGGCTCCTTTTCCTACCCCATCACCTACCTGTCACCTGTCCTGGGCAGGCAGGGGTCCCCACATATCACTGCACCCTCGTGGGCTCCCCTGCCCTGTCCTGGTGGTGTACATGATGAGCAGCTTACATGATGTGTAGTGTACATGGGGGCGGCGTGCATGGTGGGTGGCCTGTGGGGGCAGCGTGCATGAGGGCGGCGCGCATGAGGGCGGCGCGCATGAGGGCGGCGCCCATGAGGGTGGCGCGCATGAGGGCGGCGCGCATGAGGGCGGCATGCATGGGGGTGCCGTGCATGGTGGGCAACATACATGGGGGCAGTGTGCTTGGTAGGCAGCGTACCTGATGGGTGGCGTACATGGGCAGCGTACATGATGGCCAGTGTACACGATGAGCAGCCACCATGCATCAGGAGGAAGAGACCTCGCTCCCACGCCACAGCCCCAGGCCCCAGGCCCCTGACACCCTGACTCCGAACCCCCAGCAGCCAGCGGGTGGGTTGGATTCCAGGGTCTCCACTCAGGGGCATTGCCAGGTGAGCCTGAGATAAGGGTGTAGCTCTGCTCATTTCTGGAGGTCTCCACACACCCTCCGGGCAGACCTCATTTTCTTCAGACATTTCTTTTACTCTTTGGCTTGCTCTTGCTGTGTATTAAATTTGATCTGGGGTGTCTGCAAATGTTGGCGCTCACGGGGGTGTGCTGGGCCGGGAGAGGTTGAGCATTCCTCAAGAAGGGAGACAGCAGAGCACTAGATGGGAAGGGGCTGGACCCTGAAAGAACCTGCCAGGTATCCCCTTCTAGCAGGAGGGGCCCCCAGACATTTCACTTCATTCCTTAGGCGTGAGTCATGTTCACATTTCAGGGAAAATGCACATCCTTCCCAGAGCTGAGGAAGCCCCATGAGCTATTCTGGTCCTGACACTGGCTCCCACCCTTTAAAGCTCCTGTCCCTGGGGGTTTTGCTGCAGGATGGTCTCTGAAGTCTGCAGCCAAGTATTTCCCTTCCCTTCTTAGAGGGCCACGTCCCTGGCCTCTTCTCCAGCCCCGGGGATTCAGGCCACTGGGTGTGTCCCCTGCCTGAGGATAAGCCACGGTGTTACTGACCTGGGCCCCTGACTCCAAGTGGAGCAGTAGATTGGGTTTCCAGTGGTTGGTCAGTGCCATGAAAATCTTGGACTTCAGGTCCTCTGGGATCCAGCTACCCTCATCCTAACTCCCTCCTTTGACTTTATTCCAGGCTGACAGAACAGCCTGCAGTTCCACCCTCTATAGCTGCCTCTTGGCCTTGCTTTTGTTTAATTCCCATGTATTTGTTGAATATGTATGCATATTTTAGCAAAAATAAAAAGTAAGCAGAACCCAAATACCAACACGTCCTAGTCCATCAGGTGGCAGTGTATGTGCTCTCAGTCTGAGAAATATACACAAGTCATTAAATAGCAATTATTGTAATTAGCAGAATGTACACGTGATTAATCACCCTCTGCCCCCGCTCCTCCATTTACCTTGCCTGTGGCATTAGTGGATACCGTAAGGGGCTGGGAGCCAGCTTGTGGTGTAGAGGAAGGAGAAGGGGAGGGCTGGTTTCTCTGGGGTTTCTTTTCTCTCTGGGGGTGCATGGTTCTTTCTCTGTTACTCTGGACCCCCTCCAAGGCCACCTCTTCTCTCCTTCCTTTCTATGTGACCCATCCCAAAACACGGCTTCCCTCAAGAAAAGCACTGTATTAAATCAGCAGCTTGGAGGTGTGCAGTCTCAGCCAGGCATTCAGGCCAAGGCAGCTAGGGGTAGGAGCAGGAGACAAAAAGGGTGAGGTTCCTGGGTGCTTGGAAACCCTCATTCCCTGCACCTATGGCTCGGGGACATTCACAGGTCCTGGGTGACCTGCCAGACAAGCTAGACCATCTACAACCCTGGGGGGCCCAGAGGAGGGGCTTCCATCACCACACGGACGCTGCAGCAGCAGCTGTGTGAGGCAATGGATGGCTGAGGCTGCAGCCTATAATCACGTATTTACAGTTGCTGCATTATGGAAAATTAAAGGTGTGTGAGGCACAGCCTCTTCAGCCAACAGAGGCTGTCTGCTTGGGCTCAGCTCAGGCAGCCAGTGTCACCTGCAGCTGGAACTGCTTCAAATCCTCCTACCTGTCCAGGGGAGGGGCTTTTTCTGGCTTCCAAGGTGGTCGTTGGGAGGGGGGGTGGGGGAAGAGCAGGTGCCTGTACTCACCTTGGCTCCTCCTTTGTTCCTGGGTGGGATGGATTTGTTCTGTTTTCTGTCCACCTGTTAGGGCAACATAGCTTTTGGAGTCCCATTTTGAGCAAGGTGCATTAGCCTGGCTCAGTTCCTTATCTGTAAAATGGGCACTTGTACCCATCTCGTAGGGCTGATGGGATGATTGAATGCAATACTGCTTAGCCTTGTGTTTACATTAATTAGTTTATTAATTCTGGTGGTTTGATAAATATTGAGCACCTACAGTGTGTCAGGATGAATGACTCTAGGCTCTGGGGATAAAGCAGTGGCTGAGATACAGCTTGCATTTAGTGGCATGTGTGAGCATATGTGTGGGGAGAACAAACAACTAAGCAGGTAAACAAGTGAATAAACAAGGTAATTTCATATAGCACTAGGTGCCATGAAGAAGATAAAGTCATATGGGCTGGGAAGTGAGGGCTCTGAGAAGGTGACATTTGAGCCGAGACTTGAATGAGGATGAAGTCTTAGCCATGTGAAGATCTGGAGGAGAAGTTGCCAGGCAGAGGGAACAGCTCGTGCAAAGTCCTTGGGGCAGGAATGAATGAAGTCTGTGATTATGTTGTGATGGCAACTGGTTCCTTCCTCGAAGGAAAAGTCTGGATCAAGTTTGCATTAAATCCCAAGGTGACCTGGTGGTATACATCAGAGAATCTTCCACCTGGGAGTGAAGGGCTGAGTTCTTGGGAGGTGTCCCAGATTAGCCTGATCTATCAGAACTAGACGCAGCTGCTGAGGCTCATTATTGTGTTCAATAGCCAAAACTAATTTATTTATAGGGCATTATTAAGAAATCGATTTAATTTGCACTTTGGGTCAGTTGAGTTGCTTCACACTTGTGTGTGCACATTGTTTATCTTTACGAGTTATTTTCCGTGCACATGTGCCTGTGCGGGTGATGAATGAGGAGAAGTGCTAGGGAGCCCGGGAAAGGCACATCTGCCTACAAGGTGAATCGGGCTGAATCACAGTGGCACCGGAGCCACCCCCAGATGAAGACATCTATTTTCAATGAATGTAGTAAAGCTTTTCCTAACTTCAGAGGCCAGCAGGCGGACTAAGGGCTGGGAGGGCCTGAGGGCCTGCCCAGCACATTGACTCTGGAGACTACGCGTTATATATTCCTGCCACCGTGGGAGACTCCCAATGGCCACCAGTGGTCATGATGCCCGGGCATGTGTGGCGCTGTACAGTCATGAATCACTTCCATCTGCACGATCTGCAGGCTCAGAACAGCCCTATGAGAAGGCAAGAGAGAAATCATCTTCTCCATTTTACAGATGAAAAATGAGGCTCTGAAACCTTAGTGGACTGTCCAGGCTAGAAACGGGACCCTCCCAAAGTCAGGTGTTCCTCCCCCTTGCCTCCCTCTCTCCCTTCCTTCTGCCCACCCCAAATGCTTTGTTGAGCCCCTTCTTACCATGCCGCGTTGCACGGCAGTTATGCTGTGGCATTGCCACCTGCCAGCTTGCCTGGGCTCAAATTTCAGCTCTATCCCATAGCCTGTTGCACGAGCATCTGTCTCACTCACCTTGGAAGTTAAGTGGGTGAATACATGGCAAGTACTTAGAGCAGCGCTTGGTCCATAGCAAGCACTCCACTAACGTGAGCGGTTGGGTGATGAAGTGGCCCTCCGCCTGCCTGCTGCACCACGCTGTCCCGACGCTGTCTGTTCTGAAGGTCCTCACCACTCCCCCTAGCTGTGGTCCAGCCCTGGTCTCTGAAGTTCTTCTTTCTTGTCCTCTCCATTTACCTGCCTGTTCTCTGTGACGATCCTCAAGCCCTATGCTCTTTCCCCATCTTCTCCCTCCCCGCCTTCCTCCTTCCTTCCCTGTTTCTCCTCTCTTCTTTGCACACACGGGAGACAGCCAGACACAGCTGTAGCTCTTTTTCAGCGGACCTTGCTTCCTCTATCTCAATCTGGTAATTCACAACCCTAAGGAAATTTGAAGTTCTGAAGATGTTCTTTAAGCTCACAATCCAGAAAATAATAATTTTTAAAAAAGTATTTCAGCAGCCTTCATTGGCCACAATGTTGAGGGGCTCTGCTCCCCCTGGAGAGGTCTCTCTAGCCTAGATATGCTGGGGTTCACTGCCTGCAGCTGCACCTTGGCAAAGACCGAGGGAGGAAGTTGGGCTTGTTTGTGGAATAGGAAAATAGTGGCAGAATCTGAGAGGATGGGGAGTGTCGCCATCAGAACAGGATTAGAGTATCTTCAGCTGGAGGCGGGATCTTCAGCTGGCCCCACCACACCTACCCCTCACCACTCTGTCCTCCCCTGCAGTGCCCACACACTGAGCTTGCTGCCCTGGACCTGTCCCTGCAACCCTCAAAAAACCAGACCTGAGGCAGCTTCCATCCCTGCCCAGTGACAGCTCATCCCACAGTTTATCTTCTGCGAGCTCATGCTTCCTGTTCCTAGGTTGTAGCCCAGCACATGACCAGGAGATTTGGGGAAATGGTGCATTAACTTCAGGGTGGGTCTCATGGAGGCTGCGTAGGGCATTGTGGGAGTACGTGCAGGGAGGAGCTTTGGTAGATCTCTGGGGGAGGGGGTTGGGGCAGGGACCTCTGTCTCTGTCTGGAATCAGAACCTCCCCCTGGTTCCCAGCAGAGCCTAGACGGATGGGGGCGTACAGTGGGGTAGTGGTGGTGAGTGAAGGGCATGGAGAAGATGAAATCTGAGTCCTTCCGTTCCAGTTCTCCATCGCAGGAGCCGGGTCCATTTATCTGGTGAGTCTGGCTCATGTAGTCAGTCTGGACATTTCCATTTGAGAACAAGCCAGTTGGCTCTATATATAACCCAAATGTCCAGAGAATTGTCAATCCTTCCCTTCAAGTCTAAAAATAGGAGTGCAAGTCCCAGTTCTGATGCTTAAAGATGACTCACTCTAGCCACTCTAGCCTCAGTTTCCCTCAAAAGCCCAGGGGATGGGGCTGACACCTCAGGGCTTCCATGGGCCTGGCACAAAATGTGAAACCACCTCACAGGGCCACAGACACTTAGAGGGGCCTGACAAGTGTTCATTTCTCCATTCATTTTGCTTTGGGGAGATTTTGGATTTTTTGTCATCTCATTTCTCTGGACCAAGAAGGGACAAGCCGCGCCCTTGCTGCCCGAATCTCCACCTGGTGGCACCTGAGTTTGTGCCCAGATGACACGCTGGAGTTGTCCTGTTTTTGTCCAAGACCATTGCACACGTGCCTGAGGAACACACAGCAGCCCTGGGTCCCGCGCTTGCACTCGGAGCTGCCCGGGCCCCGCCTCCCCAGGAGAAAAGGCTCCCTGAGCTGCACCTGCTGGAGCAGGCATGCTGCCAGGACCCTGATGTTTCAGCTGCTTCTCTGCCCTGTGATTCTGTCTGAAGTAGGAAATAGGGCAGGCTTGCTGGTAGACTCCAGAGGTCATTAAAAATATGCAAAGGAAATAAACAGGCCTCCATCAATCACCTCCTTGGCGGGCTTGCTTGGAAGGGTGGCTGGGGAAGGGCATGCTGGGTCTGGGGCACAGAGCTGGGCCTCTCGGGGGGTTTGCTGTCTGTCTTGCTCTCCTTGTGATGAACTCTGTCAGGAAAATGACATGGAGTACCTACTATGCGCCAGGGACTGCGCTGGATAGCTTTCTGTAAGCTATTTAGTCGTTACTGTTGCCTGGCGAGGAGTGAATTACTGTCTCATTTCTGCAGATGAGAACACTGAGGCTCAGAGAGGTTAAATGACTGACAAAAGAGGTTAAATCACACAGGTTTAGACCCAGCTCTGGTTTCAAAGCTCTGCCTGGACCTGGGCTCTCTTTCCCAAGGTCTGTGCCAGCCGAGAGCCCTCCGCAGTCCTGTAAAGCAGATGAGTGTGCCGCCCTACCCTGGCTCCCATCTCCTATGCTCTGTGTGTCACCTGCTGTCCGGAGGCACCCACCCTCACTACAGCCCCGCCTGGGCAACCTCTGCCCACCATCCATACTATCTGGTCTCAAGACCCATTTCCTCTGAGCTGCTCTCACATTGGAAAATTATCCAAGAAACTCTGATACAGTGAGAATACCTGGTCGGGAAATAGTAGATTAGTTTACTAGGGGAGCACCTTGTTTTCACAGAGGCAACGTGTTTTAACAGAGGACTCCTGGAACCAATCCTAAGAAGTAAATGTCTAATAGTTGAAATTTGTTCTTTTTGGGTACATGGTATATGGTTTATTGGAAGGAATATTGGCTGTAGAGTTACATATCAAATCCCAACCCTCACTCGTTGTGTGAACTTGGACAAATTATGCAAACTCTCTGAGCTCCCACTGTACCATTTGTAATACAGGGATAAGTGAAGTTACGCACACAAAGTGCACAGCACAGAGCCTGGCATTCAGCAGGACCATCAATAAATATGAGTTTCTTTCCTTTCCCTTTGAGGGCAAACAGGTTTTGCTGCTTTCCTTTAAGTCATGTAATAGCCGCCAACTCCACTTATGCATCATCCCAGCCCTGGCCATGTGGACGACGTGGTGGTATTCTGTACCTTTCAGGAAGGGACACTCAGGCCACGAGCTCTGCGGACAGCAGGAAGTTTTCCCTAGGCCAGGGAGGAAGAGGGGGACCGAAATAGGACTTCCTTCAGACATCGCCACCAGCCGCTACTGCGTGTGCGAGCTCAACTGGCTTTTCCCAAGGGGCCTTCATTCCACTCACGGCAAACATCAGCCTGGCCAGCCCCCTGAGGACGGCTGTGAGGAAGGGCACACAAGGGCCTGCAGAAACTCTGGGGGCAGCAGGGGGAGGCAGGACTCACCCACATTTCAGGGGGAGCGTTTTTGTTCTTCATCATCAATTTTTTTCAGAAGGGCTTTTGAGGGGTGGACTAAAGGAGGCAGGGAGAGGAAAAGGAGGATGATGAGGGAGGAGAGAGAGTGCAGAGAAATGGTGCATAAAGGGGCAGATAGGAGGATAAAGGTGGACGATATGAGCTGCCCTTCATTCAGAGGGAACGCGCTGATCTCATGTTCATTAACCATCAGCTGGGAATCTTGTTAAAACTGCACATTTTGAAAACTTAATGCAAATCTTTGAACTTTGATTAAATAAGTCTAAACTAGGGCCCTAGGAATATGCATTTTAACCAGCTCTTCTAGCAATTTGGATGTAGATATTTGGAGACCACACTTTGAGAAGTACAGAACCTTCAGCTGGGCCCTGGAATGGAGATTCTCAAAAGTCCCAGGCTCCTTTCCCTGGTAAAAGCAGATTCTTCATCTCATTAGAGGGGCTGCCACTGCCCTTGGACTACAGGAGCTATTTTCCAGGAATGTAATCAGGCTTGACCCCTGCCTCCTAGCTCTCCCCATGCTGTGTCTCCTAGTAAATACCTGCCTGCAACTCTTGGCATTGTTTTTGGCCTTGAGGGCCCAGCCTGTATTTCACCCTGTTCTCAAGGCCTGGCTGCATTGATCAGCCCACTGGATTTACTGCCTGAAACAAAGCTTAGCGTGATACTTCATCGATCTCTCCTCATTTCATGTCACTCAGAATGGCTCCTGCTGGAAGGTACCTGAGAGACAATCTCGTTCAATTGTCCTTAACCAGGGTATGCATCAACAACTGCTTGTGAAGCTTTTTAAAAATAGGCAGGGCCAAACTCCAGGAGGCTCCCGATTTGGTGAACATTCTCTCTATAGTGCCATGGCAGATATATTAGTTACCCTCTAGTATTCATTCTTGCCTCCTTCTTCCTCTGCTGGGAATGTGGATGCGATGGCTGCAGCTTTAGTTGCCATCTTGGACCATGAGTAGGAGATGATCAGCTAGTGAGCTGGAAGCATCTGGTGTCCACAGACTGAGTGGAGTAGACTGTTCACCTCGGAGTTTTACATAAGAGAGAAGAAATGAACTTCTGTGTTGTTTAATTAACAAAAAAAAGGAAGCCCAGACCTGCTCCTTGAGATTGAGGTCCTGGATGCTGAATTCCTGTTCTTCTCAATTTTCCACTAGCTTTGTAAGTTATTTGCAGGTAACTGCTGTACATATACTTCCTTTGCAGATCTTACGAAATGAAACACACTGCCAGGCATCTTCAGTTAAACAACAAACACTTAGCTGACTGAGCAAGTGGTTGATTAGGTTGCCTATCCTCCCCTTTCTACTCAAAGAAAGTGGGGTTCATTGGTAGCGTCAGGAGTTCTGGGCTTTCTTCCTGATTCTGATTCTGATTTCATTCTGTGCCTTGGCATTCACTGTGGTCCACTGTAGAATGACAGTCTTTAACCAGATGACCTCCACACTCCATCCATTTCTAACATTCTGACCTAACGGTAGTTCTGAGAGGTGTTTGTGTGGTGTGAGCAGGAACTCGGAATATGTGAACCTGATTGGCTAAGCTTACCTTGTGGTTGGTTGACAAATGACTAGGAAATGGATGGAGTTGGGGGTTGATGCAACAGTATAATTAGAAGGAAGATGGTGAACTTGGAAGGTTGCCTTGCCAAAAGCAAAATGAAAATTCACTTACCTCATTGTAGGTACTCATGAAGGAAGATGGTGTCAGAGGAAAAATCAGCATGGCTAGACCTGCTGAGGTGAAATCACTGGGAGGTGAGATTGTACCTGAAAACCGGACCTCAGTGGAAAACCCTCAGATGGTTCCTCACCTTACTTCATCCTTCACCTATGGCCTGTTCTCCTGAATATCCAGTTCAAAAGATGAGATCATTTAATTACTCTGTAGGAGAACATATCTTCCAGATGCCCTAGATAGGGGGGCAGTTCTTTGCAGAGGAAAATTTTGATAGAACTTCAGCCAAAAGAGTAGTCTCATTAGATCTGTCAAAGCAGCAAGGCTGCTGGCTCCTTTTCTCCCCATGCACTGAGAGTAGAGAGGGTGCTGGCTGTAATATCTCTTGCCCCCCAAATGATCCTTGAGCTTTCAAGGTTCACAGAAATTTCCCGGATGCCCCAGTTCTTTCTTCTTAGTACCTGGGCAGCAGAACCTCCCTGGGGATACTCAGCTCCCTTTATTAGAGAGCTTCTGCCCAGTGAGGCTTTGTGCCCAGGTTTAACATAAGTTCCTGGCATGCTGTGATAGCAGTGAAGTCACTAGGATTCTAGCATTTTTGCCCCCTTCTTTTATTTTAATTTGTCCAAACATGTGACTTAGTACTGACCCCAGAATGGGTGTTAGAATGAGCTGAAGTGATGGGTGGATTAGTCAAGTTTAGCTCCAAATGCAGCCCTGATTGTCTGCTTTTGTTCATTCTCCCTAGGAAAGGCATTAAGAACCCCAAAAGTGAACATTAGTGAATTATCACTCTTCAGACCAACTGGAGCAGCTTCATTATGGAAAACATAGGTGGGCATGGGCTTGATAGATGAGTTTTATGGAAGCTGAGAACTGAATCAATGAATGCCACTTGGTCTGTTCTTGGGCCATTTATTCGCCATCTTGGTGCAATTAGACAAGGATGTCTAGATGGGGGCTTTTACTGTGTCAGCTCCAATTAGCAAGTCATTTTTAGTTGTTGCTAATGCATCTTCTTTATTGTGCCATTGATCAACTGCAACATTCACTTTGACAGTGTGGGTAGACAAGGCCACTCAAGGCAGCCTCCACAGAATGACTAAGGAGCAATGTGATGTCTCATCTGGGACCAAGTGGAATTTGTCTGCGTAATAATCAGGTGAAATTGAGTACTGCTTGTTGTCACCCTTGTTCTATTTTTACCTCTCGGATTGATTTTTTCAGGATCAATGACAGTATGGGCATTAACAAAATTTGCTGTGGATGCCTCCTGGTTTTGTGATAGATAACTAAAGATAGCACCCTGACTAGCGATGTTGGTGTACAATGGCTTCCTGGTCCTGTTGGCCACCTACTGAGTCTACAAACACCGCAGATCGATGCTGCTGGTCTAATGACTGCATTTCAGTCTCCACCCATTTTCTCTACCAGTATCATGTTCTTTTCCTGTATGTAACTTTGGAATGGTTTTGATTAGTGGAATAACAGCATCAACAGTTTCTACCGTTATTACAATTTTTCAAACACATGGAACTCTGTAATGCATTAGCCAGAATTAGGTGCTCTGTCTTGACATTACCTAGCTGTTTGCCCTACTCAAGCCCAAGTGTGGAAACTTGCTCATGAGGAAGAGTCCCTTCACCTGCAGTGTCAGTGCACCACCGGCCAATGCAGTGAGGGCCGGTGCCTGTCCCCGTCAATGAACATCATTCCTTCGTGCCTCTTGTCAAGCAAGTGCATCCTATTCTGCACATGCCACATGGTCTATCCCAACTTGTCACTTTAGGCTCTTCCAGTCTACCCCCCAAAGATAATAATAATTCTTGATTTTAGCATTTTGGCAAAAGGAAACCGTTTTTGCTGCTATAGATGTTGTGTGGTTGTGTGATCATGGGGACATGGTGAAGAGTCCAGTGTGCACTTTATGAAGTTCACATTAGAGGAGAATAAAGTAGGAAAAGGGGAATGACCTAAGACAAAAAACGAGTGGCAGTTGGGCGGCTGTGGCTTCACTCTCATAGTCCTTGTAGTGAATAAACTCCCCTAGGAAAGGGCCGTGCTGCAGAATGGCAGCCACTTCTTGTGAAGGCCACGACAGCTGGATTTTGCTCCGGGAGGATTAGAGGTCTGTTGCTGGAACAGTTGAGCCCCAGATGGAATAACGTTAGTTGGTTTACATTTAGGGGCCGTGTTGTTTGAAAATACATATCTTTAAACACTGGAAACCCACTCGGTGTGGTGAAGAAGGCCACAGGAACTAAGAAAGACAAGCTGAACAGCTGTCGGGGTCTCCCCACTCACATGGGGTGGACATATGCTGAGAGAAGGGTGGATGGTACCACACATGCTGTTTGAATTGCATCCTCCCGCCCTCTCACCTTCCCTCCCTCTCCTTATCTCATAGAGGAATTTGCCTAGGTCGGTCAATGCCCTGGGGCTTGACCTGAGCATGAGATGCCGGGGAAGACCTGCGTTCTCGTAGGAAATGTATCGGTGTGGGAGGGCTGGGGTACGTGAACTTGGAGGATCACCTCATATTGCTAAGCCTCAGTTTCCCATCTGAGAAATAAACAAGTTAACATTAAAAAGAACAAGATAATTTGAAAAAGAATAATAACTGAGATTTATCGAGTTCCTCCATGTGCTAAGCACTATTTTAAGCATTTAAGTGTTTTGACTCCTTTAATACTCATGATATCCTGCAAGGTAGGTGCACTGATTAGCCCCATTTTACAGGTGGGAAAGCTGGCGACTTGATTTGAATCCAGGCAGCCTGGCTTCAGTCCAGAGGCCAAGTGCTTAGCCAGGATGCTATTTTTCCAATGTCCTAAATTATGTGGGACTAGGAGAGAAAAACAGTTTTACCCTGCAACCTTTATAAAGCCCACTTGGCCAGATGGAGATACAAAAAGCAATTTCTAAAAACAACAATGATAAATCAGTGATGAAGGGAAGGATTATATAATAAATGGTGCTAGGACAATTGGTTAGCTGCTTGGAAAAAATATCAAAGCGATTTGGATCCTCATCTCATACAGTTTGCCACAATATATTCCAAGTTGATTAAATAGATTAATGGAAAAAGAAGAAAATAGAATAGAGTATCAAATCTCTGACTGGGGGAGGACTTTAATAGCTCAAAACAGTGAAAGAAATTACAAAAATTGGGGATAGTTACAACTTTAAAAAACTGGAAGTCTCTGCATCAGGAATAAAAGAGCAAACAATAAATTTGGGAAAGTACTTACCATGAATGTATTTTTCCTTAATATCCGTATTTAAATATGTATCTAAAGAAATGCGAAGACTCTGATAGACAGGTGTGCAAAGGAGCCGTATGATACCCTAATAACATTTGGAAGTGTTCAACCTCAGCAATAATTTAAAAAATTCTAATTTAAAAAGAAATGCCATGTTAATATGATTATATTTATTCATCTATATCATATGTACATGTATGGATGTATATATAATATGGATTATGTACATACACACATACGTACATATCCTAACTCGAGAGTTGCTGAAAGGACTTAGAAATAATGACACCCCTAGAGCAATATGTGAGTCTAGCATCTAGATTTTGGTTTCTAATATTGTGCTTTACTGAAAGGAATCAAAGGCAAAGTCAGCACAAGAGAGCTTCTTGCTACATCTGGTGCCAGAAAGTCATGCTCTCAGAAGGATGAGGTCGTGTCAAAGGACACAGAAGTCCCATCCAAGAGCTTCCTACTGCCTAAATCCCAGATAATTAGAGCATCAAAAGAGAGGAGACATTAACAGCTTAAATAAGAATCCATGAGTCTATACCGACATACGGAAGTTAGTGAATAAACGGGGCAGAATGAGGAAAACTTTTCCTTAGGACATAATGCCAACTAACAAATGTGGACACGCCACCCAATGTGATATCCCAAGATGGACCCAACATCACTTCCGTGGTGCTCCTGCCCAAAATGCGTGATTCTGAGCTAATCAGGAGGAAATATTAGACAAACCCAAATTGAGGGACATGCTACAAATATCCTGGCTTGTTCTTTTTAAAAATGTCTTGGTCATGGAAGACAAAGAGGGATGGAGAGAACTGTTTTAGATTAAAGGAACTAAAGAAATATGACAATTAAGTGTAATGCATGACTTAGGTTGAATCCTGAACTCCCTTTTATTAATTTTTTTTTGGTATAAAGGGCATGGGGTGAAATTTAAGGCCTACAGATTAGTTACAGTACTGTGTCCATGTTAAATTTCTTATTTTGCTCATCACAGTATATGAAAATGTCTTTGTTTCTATAAAATACATGCTGAAGTATTTAGGCATAAAGGACATCCTGTTTGGAACTTAGTCTCAGATGATTCCGAAAAAATATATGTGTGTTTATGTATGTGTATGTATGTTACATATGTATATTTCTGCCTACATACCTATCTATTGAGGAATAATAAAGCAAATATGACAAAAATGTTAGCAATTGGACCATCTAGGGGAAGCATCTATGTGAGTGTCTTTCTCTGTTCTTGCAACTTTTCTCTAAGTTTGAAATTATTTCAAAATAAAAAGATAAAAAGAAAAAGGCAAGTGCCCTATTTTGCTTGTTGATGAATAAGGACAAGCCATTGAAGGAGAGGATGTGAGTGTGTAGCAGGAACTCCTAAACCCTAGCCACAGGAAAGACTTGGCCAGACTTTTCTGGAATGTAACTTGGCAATTTGTATTAAGAATCTTAAAAATATCCATAACTTTTAGCCCCATTTCTGCTCAAATAAAATAAACAAAAATGCAAAGACGTATGCACAAGTATCTTATAACAGTGTGACTTCCAACAGTAAAATATTGGAGACAATTTAAATATTTAACAATGGGGGCCTGGTGTAGCCCTACCATGGAATAGGATGTGCCCATTTAATGATGTCTCTGAAGAGTTTTTAACAGCATGACAACATGCTTACCTTATCATGTCCTGTGAAATACCAGAATAAAATGTACATGCAGTAGAATCTCAATTACATCCAAAATACGCATTATAAATCTGGAAGAAAGTAAGCCAAAATGTGGAGTATACTTGGTAGCATTTCTCCCTACTTTTTAATATTTTTTTAGTAGTATCACATTTTTTATCATAAGGAAGTATCCTAAAGGCAGAAAACAACAAATAAAGTAGCAATGAAGTTCTGAGTCTTTCTGTGACTGTGTGACGACAGTGTCTGAACAGTTCTCCCTCCGGCAGTGACGAGCAGCCCCTTGGACATGTTCCAGTCCCAGTTCTTCAGACTTCAGAAAGTGGGGAAGACTCCGTGGGGGAAGAGGAGGGGTTGCTGATGTCATGGTGACAACGTGGAGTGTGACACACCTACAGGTCTTGATGGGCTGTGTGCTGGGCACTCCAGAATCTCATTTAATCCCCTAGTGGATAAGGAACACTAAGTATTGGAGAGACAGAATGATTTACCCAAGGCCAGTGTGTAGTAAGAGGTGAGGCTGGAATTCCAGGTGAGATTGGGAGACTCCAAAACCTGTGCTCTTAATTCCAGCCCTGCCTGGCCTCCTGGATCATGCCCATGGTGGGTGAACTGGGGGCGCTGGCCCCCACGCTGCCATCCTGACTTGTCAGGCTGTTTGCTTCCTCCTCTCTGTTGTGATTTCCTCAAGCTTGTTATTAAATAGCAAGCATCCTTCCTGCGTTTTCTCCTGGAATTCTCATCCCACAGTGGCCTAAGGGGAAGGCAAACTGTATGCCTGTGCATAGGAAGAATGACCGCGCCATCCAGCCTCCTTCCAGTGGTGATGCACCAAGCCTTCCAGCAGCAGTGGATGCAGCCTTGTTAGGGTGATTCTGACCCCTTGTTCTCCGTCACCTCACAAGGCGTAACGACAGGGGACAGCTGCAGAGAGAGATGGAGGTTGGCATTCAGAAGCCTTTCTGACAGCAAGAGTGAATCAACACAAAATGAATCACACAAAGACACCATTCACTGTCTCCCCAGAGAGCCTGGAGAAGAAATGCCTGCCATTTGTGTAGCTCTTTTTGATGTTCAAAGCTCTGTGGCACACAGCCCTCCTTAGGGTCTCACAAGAACTCCCTAAGAAAGACAAGACAGGAATTACTTCACTTAGGAAAGGAAACTGAGGCTCAGGGAAATCAAGTTACTTGCCTTCCGTCATTGGTGACTAGGTCAGTCTTCTAACTTCCTCTTTATCCCTTCTTACTCCTTCTGCAAACAGTACGATGCTGGGCAGAGTGGAAGATCCCTTATTGTCTCACCCTGGGGCAAGGAGATGGGCTAGATCATTCCTAATGCTGCTTCCTGCCTCAGAAGATGAATTTGCCTACAAGAGGTGGGCCCTCCATGCTTATAAATCCTTCTCCTTCAGGTTACCCCCACCTAGTGAAAAAGATTTACACAAGGCAGAAAGTGGGTGGAAGCCATTTGGCCACTCATGATGTCTTATTCTAGAGGAGGCCCCCTGAAGTGAAGGTGCCACAGCATTACTGCAGTTCAGCAGACATTTACCAGCATATGCCAGTCACTCTACTGGAACTGAGGAGAGAGAAAGCCAGGGAAAAGGTTGCCATGGGTTGAGTCAAAAGAACTCATTCTAGGCTCAAAAGGACAGGAGTGCTGGTTCATTAGGATGCTCAACTTCCAACTAGCAGACTGGGCACATGTCCTAGAGAGGAATTGTGCTGTAGTGAGGCGAAGTGGGCTTGGATGTCTGGCAAGTCATGGTTCAGATACTGACTCCAGCCAGGCACGGTGGCTCACGCCCATAGTCCCAGTGACTCAGGATGCCAAGACAGTAGGATCTCTTGAGGCCAGGACTTTGAGACCGACATGGACTACATAGTGAGGCCCCGTTTCTACAAAATAATATTTTTTTTCAATGTTGACTTTATTTCTTAGCTGCGTGACTTCCAGCAAATTCTTTAACTTCATTGAAACTCAGTTTTTTCAGCTATAAAATTAAGAGAATAAATAAACTGTCCCATTGTATGATGCAAGGATTAAATGAGATGACAGCAACTAAAGGCCTGCCACCATCAACTCTTGGCAATTTATTTCCCTCCTAAATTAGATAGAAATGTCATGGTTTGGGGTTTCCATTGTGTGTTCAAGAAAGATAAGACCGTAACGCCTTTCTTAAATGTCTAAGCTTCATTATCAGAGCTTCTTGCACGTTCTCTTTAAGCTTTTCCCCCATAGACCTATCCAATGGCCCCAGGCTGAGGCACCCATTCCAGGGACTCCCACGCCTGCTTCCAAGCTAGCAGTGGCCTCTCATGAGCCTCAACCCTATTCTGAGATGCTCTGGGTTTGGAGGTTCTAGTATCTCAGCCACACATAATGCCATTTTACCTTGTCCCAGCTGGCCAAAGTGTGACTGTGATCCCCTGTCTTCCCCCTCACTCACCCGGCAGCCTCATCTTGGCTGCTGGAGATTTTAGGCTGGGTTCCACAAGTGGCCCCAGTGATTTATGATCCATAACTCAGTGGTCTCTTCCGCCATGCCTGCAGGCTCCCACCTTCCGGAAGTCACTGGAATTTAAAACACCATGAAAACAAACATCTGTGATTTACGATGTCAAGAGCCATTTCCTTCCTCTTGAGACAATCTCCAGGGTGATTTTCTTTAGGTCATCTGCTCTGTAGAGCATATTAGTTAAAAAAAAAAACCTTAAACATAATGTAGAAAGATGTGCAGGTATGGAAGACAGAATGGCAGCACCTTTCCACGGGTGGCAGCCATCAGACAGAGCAGGACATGCACAGCGTGGCTCCCTCCTGTCCCTGGAAGGCAGGTCTGCTCTGTTCTCTTCCTTCACATGTGTCTACTCCCAGCCTTACCAGGTGCAGGACAGGGCAAGCATCAGAAACACTGGGTGAGGGACCGGCCCTCCCTTTGAGTGCTTCCTCCCTGCACATCTGAGTCCCATCTGTAGACCCAGAGTGAGGACATCTGCCCAACCTCCCTGCAGGCTGTTGTGAGGTCAGCAGAGGCCCAGAAGCCATGGTAACTTCTATAGGAGAGACGCAGAATGAAGAAAGTTGTTGTGACTTTTGCCCAGAATTGTCAAGAATACTTCAAGTGGTATAGATGTTTTTCCCAAAAAAAAGTAAGGCTGAAAAAAATCAAGGCTGATCCTAAGGCTGTTCAAGTACAAACAGTTTGCAAGTCATGGAAAAAGCTATAAAATTTTAATATAGGGAGACCTCAAAGCCTTGAAAGGAAATATAAAACAACTCCAAAAAAAAAAAAAAAAAAACCCTAAGCATCCTCTTTGTTCCTCAGTGACAATTTCCTTACTATTTTAAGCCACATTGATTCCCAAGAGAGAAACTGGCAAAGCATGGATGGAGAAGCTTCATTTCCCTACCACTGCTGTGAAAATACCCTATGCTAATTTAAGGATATAGAATTTTCTAATAAAAACAACCAGAGTGCACTAGGCACAATTATTCCAACCTATCTTTCTATTGTATTGGTCCATCTACTTTGCTGATTTCCAAAGGAATTAGAGACGGCTTTATTACATTTAAGATAATATGAAAGAAGACAAGTATAGCCCCTCTTTGATTTTTATGTTACACATTGGGCAGTAGGTTTTTAAAGAGCCGTGTTTGACTCTGTCCTATTTTGGGGCCCAGGTACATGATTCCTATTTTTAGCAACTCTCTGGTATTGTGAATCTGAGATTTCAACCACCAGTGAGTCAGAAGGTCTGGCTGCCCAGAGATATGTGACTCAGACAGGCAGGAATAGTCTGTTCACCATGAGATGAGGGCTTAAAGGGGAGCTTTTGTGCTTAGTGAAACACGCAAATGAAAACAAACGTTTAAATAGGAACCTATTGCCCTTCCGGAAGGCTCTTTGCCTGTCCCCGAAAATTCTCAGCTCACACCCAGGGAAGAGCTGGTGCTGCTAGCTGGGAAATGAGGCCAACCCCCTGGCTACTTCCTCCTCTTTAGGGGCCCTCTAAGGCATCTGGGCGGAGGTTTCTGGGTGGCTTCAGCCTTCAGAATTAACACAACAGCCTCCTGATGGGCAGCAGTGGTGGGAGAAAGGAGCGAGTGGAGTGCCATGTCGGGCAGGGTTGGGACACAGGATGAGATTCTACTCTTTTAAGAGTAAGACACCGCGAGAAAAGGTGGCTTCCCCTGGAAAGGTGGGAAGCAACAGATTGGTGTTTTCTTGATTAGAAATGCTATGGAATTCATTCATCCATTCACCATCCATCCATCCATCCAAACAACCAATGCATATGGGAAGCTGGCTATGTCCTCGGTCCTTTGCTAGGTACTAGGGGACTGGTTTCCATCCTCGAGAAGCCCACAGGCTTGTGGGAGGAAGATAAGCAGGTAGAGAGGCAGCCTGGCTGCAATGCCCTTCCAAGACCAAGGTTTTGGGATTCCAAGTTTCTGAGGTGTTCTGCATGGTCAGTAGTCCCTGAGAGGCCCTTCCCCTGTAGAACTGAGTGAGCATTCAGGGTAAACCTGGCTAAACACAGACTAGCCAGGACCATTGTTTCTGGCCGTATGAACACCCTCCTTTTCCTTTCCTCCAGACTTAGACTCCTTTTGGAGCCAAGCACCCCAAGACTGTAGGCCTTCTCTGGGCGTGAGCCTGAGGGTCACAGTGCTCACCAGCCCTCCAGCCTCGCCACAGTGAAGATGCTTATCATGGAGGCTGGGATAGTTGTGTTTTTCGCTGGTGTTTAGATGTTCCAGTGTTCCATGAAAGCTGCTGAATCTCTTCCCTAAATAACAAAGTCCTGTTTGGTATTTGGTGAAATGTTTGGAGTGCCGTGTTCAACCAAGCTGAACTAAGCTGCTGACAAAATACTGTCTCAGCCCTTTAATAATAATAGCTAACATTTGTATAGCACTCTACAGTTTAACAAAGCACTTTAAATGCACCCAGCCCCTTTGAGAAGCGAGGGCAGAGTTATCATGTGCGTTTCACTCAGGAAAAGTGGGCTGCCCAGAGGAACTGAGTAACACCCTCCAGGACCCACCACTGGGGAGGCCAGAAGCTGGCCCTCCTGAACCAGGCACTTTGCCCTTGGCCACCTTCTCTGAAGCCTGTGGTGACCACGCCTCCTCCTCTGACTTCAGGTTTGGTCTTTGCCTCTGGTCTCAGCCCCCTGTAGTATCCCACAGGCAGCCCCCAGGCAGATCTCCTTAATTGTCCCCTTTCTCTGCTTCAGCACCTGGAATGACTGTCCCAGGATTAAGTCCACACTTCCAGCCTGGAATCCCCTCTCTGCACAGCCTGGTCCTATCCCAGGACCCTACACTCCCCCTCGCTACCCCCAGCATGCCTTTCCTACAGCCAGGCAGGACTTGGCAGGAGCATGCCACGCCAACTTTAGACCCCAGTGCTGGCTATACGGGGGGAAGAGAGGGCAACTCGTTTTTTAACTATTGAACCCTCCTTGATGTCTGGCAAGGGGCTAATGAGCAGCAAACCTCTTCTGAATCAGTAAGTCAGAGAATCGGTAAATGAATAAAACGGACATCTGTGTAGGCATAATAGCATCCCCATGCAGTCCATAGCAAGAAGAGACCCCAGGGTGGGCGCCTTGTGCACAAGGGTCTGTCTGAGATAGATGCCAAGGCCAATGGACACATGCCGTCCACAGGTCCTGGCTGTGTGGCTCAGGATGCACTAGAGCCAAAAGTGGCTGCATACCAGAAATGTCCCCCCACCCCCACCCCCATGAAGCTGATACAGCTGGAACCATGGTCCCCCTCCCTCCAGTCAGTGACACTGACCTCCGGTGGCTCATCTCAGCTGTTCTTTTGGCAGATGCCATTCTTTTGCTCCCCAGAGACTGGGTGATGTCTGAGAGATAGGGTTAGGGTTGGCAAGATTGGTGTGAAGTGGGTAACTTTGGAGCAGCGAGCGACCCGGTATGCCTGTGCATCCGGAACACAGGGCCCAGGAAGCATGAGAATAGCAGGAGCCTTGGAGGAGGTGCCCTTGGGGGTGGAATAGGGCTCTTGAGGGCTTATCCTAGGCCCAAGGAAATGAAGGGAACTTCTTTCCTTCTTGTCCCTTTCCCCCAACACACCCCCAAGTTGAGCTAGCATACCCATCATGCTAAACAGGTTTAACAGGTTTTATGATCCAATCTGATTATCTTATTATGAGTTACAGATTGTTTTATAGGAAAAATGCTTCCCCCCTTATCAATAATAGCTTCTCTTTTAATTTAGAGAATAATTTCAAAATTATAATTACACAAGTACAGTCACGAATTGCTTAACAATGGGGATACATTCTAAGAAATGCGTTGTTAGGTGATTTCATCATATGTGAACGTCATAGAGTGAATATACACAAACCTGGATGGTTGAGCCTGCTGCACACCTAGGCTATATGGCGTAGCCCATCGTTCCTTGGATTCCGTACAGCATGCCACTGTACTTCAGTACTGTAAGCAATTGTAATACAATGCTAAACATATCTAAACATAGAAAAGGTACAAAGTACAGTATAAAAGATTAAGAAAGTGGTTTGCCTGTGTAGGTCATTTACCATGAATGGAGCTTGCAGGACTGGAAGTTGCTCTGTGTGAGTCATGAGTGAGTGGACATGACTGCACACTACTGTGGACTTTATTAACAGTGGACTTAGGCTACACTAAATTTATAAAAAATATGTTTCTTCCTGCAATAATACGTTAACCTTAGCTTGCTATAACTTTTTTGCTTTATAAACTTTAATTTTTAACTTGATGACTCTTATAGTAACATGTAGCTTAAAACACAAACACACAGCTGTACAAAAATACTCTCTTTAGATCCTTTTTTCTATGTGATGTATTCTATTAAAAATTATTTTATTTTATTTTTTGCTTTGTAAATTTTTTGTTAAGAAGTAAGACACGCGCACATAGTAACCTAGACCTACGCAGGTCATCAAGATGTCATGAGGTGATAGGAATTTTTCACCCTCATTATAACCTTATGGGACCACCATTGTGTATGTGGCCTGTTGTTGACTGCAGTGTTATGCAGCACGTGACTGTCGTACATAGTCATTATCAAAAAATTAAGGACAGATTTTTAAAGAGCAAAGAAGTTCATTCAAAATCTCAGACCAAAGGGATACTACTCTCTTTTATGTGTATATCCTTCCAGTCTTTACCATGCAAATATGGAAATATATTTTTTTAAAAAAAGAATCCTACTACACATATTACTATGTAATTTGGTTTTTAAAAACTATATGTCATGACTGTCCTTTTGTGGCATTAAATATGAATCTGCAGTATAATGTGGAATCCTGTGAAGGTGTCCTGGCATTCATAATTCATCTGCTGTTTGGTGAGCACGAAGCTGTTTTCACAGTTTCAGCAGCACAGTGAAGAATAACTTTATTCTTCTATATACAACTTTATAATGTACATAATAACATATATATGTAAAATAAATAACTGTATTCTATATATACCTCTTTTTGCAGATGTATTCTAACAGAAGGATTTATAGGTGAAAAGTTATGTTTTTTGCTTTATTTTGCCAAAAGGCACTTAAGAAAGCCTGTCCAAATCTGGATTCTCAGCAGCAGAATATGAAAGTTTCTGATTCCTCACACCCATGCCAACAGGCTGAGCATTATCTTTATTAATCTGAAAGGAAGAAAACAAGTGAATGGGACATAGCATTGGGAAAATGCTTTCTGAACCCACAATTACTCTTCTAAAACAAAACCCAAGTGCCACCTGTACAACCTCTAACAAAACATGGCTGAACCCAAGCTGGGGCATTCTTATTTCTACCTGTAGTTAAGATAAAATTCTGATCAACAGAGGGATTCGGAGGGTCCCTGGAAATGTATTGAGAGGAGATTGATTTGATCCATAGCTGAAGTTTCCTTGAAAAAAGAAACTGGCTGGGTGTGGTGGCTCACGCCTGTAATCCCAGCACTTTGGGAGGCCGAGGCTGGCAGATCACGAGGTCAGGAGATTGAGACCATCCTGGTTAACACGGTGAAACCCCATCTCTCTAAAAATACAAAAGATTAGCCGGGCGTGGTGGCGGGCGCCTGTAGTCCCAGCTACTCGGGAGACTGAGGCAGGAGAATGGCGTGAAGCTGGGAGGCAGAGCTTGCAGTGAGCCGAGATTGTGCCACTGCACCCCAGCCTGGGCGACAGAGTGAGACTCCGTCTCAAAAAAAAAAAAAAAAAAAAGACTTGGCCTTTTAATGAAATACAGCGATACGGCAGTAGGCACCTTCAACACTCCCTAGGGGGAGTGGATATGAACGTTTTTGCATGTAAGACTTGGTCGAAAGCCCTGGTCCAGGCCTGGATGTGCCACTTGTTACCCTTGTCACCTGGACAGGCCTCTTCCTGTTTTCACCTGCGGTGGCTTGGGGCAGTGAGGGGAGTGCTGGGGCACTGGTTACACAGATCCTGGTTCCTCCCTCCATCCTGGCTGTGTGACTGGCAGGCGATCTGCGAAAGATTGTGTCTCTGACCCCTGGGATAGCGTGAGGATTAGAGCACATGGTGAGAGCTTGGCACTTGGTCATTGTTTTTCCTTTGGCCCTTTCCCTTTTTCATCTGTTCCAGCGAGGGATTAAATTATCTGATGTCTAAGAACCCCATGAGATCCAATTTCCTGAGGATTCCAAGGCAGCCCAAGTGAGGCCCTGCTCTTCTAAGTATGAAGTTCAGAGTCGCTGTGGAATCCCCACTCTGGGAGGCAGTGCTTGTGCGGGCCCTGCGTTTCGCACAGGTAGCCACAGGCCCCTGTGCACACCCGAGAGGCAGCCTCTCGCGGAGCCCTGCTGGACTGTGACGTTATCCACATGCCTTAGCAGATATCTGTCATTGTCTTCTTGCCTTTGTGGGTTTGTCCTCTGTTTAGAAAAATGAATTTCCTGAGGGCAAGACCAGGTTCATCATCTCCTCTGACTTTTGCCTGCCCTCAAATAAGTCTGGAACTAGTACGAGCACGTGTGACGGACCCTCATTCAGGGGTAACTGACTGGTTGATAAGGAGTTTGACTGGCAAGGAAGTGATTTCAATGGGTCAGCCTCTCTGGCCCTGGCTGTGATGATCTGTTTACCGCAGCTTAACCTTAGTGGATTTCAGCCCATCGGCACAACCCACATAGCCCCATTCAGCTCATGGCTGCATTTAAGGCCCACTGATAGCCTCGGAGTTGGGGAGTGTTAACCCCATGCTGCTTGGGGATGCTTCGACCCGACCTCACGGGTTAAAACCATGATGGTGAGGTATTACAGGGCCCAGTCATTTGTTAGGAAATGAAACCAGATTGTTTCCAAAGAGTAGAGAAATAGGATGACTCATGAAGTATTAACCACTTAAAAACCCTCCTTAGGCATGTCTTCCCTTGGCTCCCTTGAGCGGTGTCACCCGACAGATTGCAGTATGATTGTCATTGCTGAGTTGAAGTTACCCACCCTGAACTCATGCTGGGTATCCTCAGTCAGGGCATCGTTCTGTTTGTTTCTACTTTGTGCACATAACTGGTACCTCTTCTTTTCCCTGCCCTGTCTCGTCACTTATAATATAAAGGGAGTTAATCCAGCCACTTGTATATCCTGAGTCCTTTTTGTGTATCCAGCACTTTGTAAATTTACCATAGGCATTCATTCATCCTCTTCCTCATTCAATCCACAAATACTGAATATCCACAACTGGCAGGATAACAGCCAGTTGCTTTGAACAAAGAGTTTCTTTCTAAGCCCATGAATGTGACTATGCCTAGCACAGTGCCTGGCACATTGAGGTGCCCAGTGCATTTATAAAAAGCAACTCTCAGGGTTCTTGACGGAGCTGTGTCATACTGAAGCCCCCGGCCTAGATAGATTCACCTGGATGAAACACTTCCCTGCCTTCTTAAACAGAATGCATTGAATTTACTTTCATCTTTTCCTGATGCCTCCAAGCCATCATTTTGAACATCAGTGCTGCAGTAGGATGATGTGTTGCTTCTGTTTTATTGAGGTATACCAGTTCTTTGCCCTTAATGTTAAATCAGCCTGAGTGTTGTCTTTGTGAGCCCTTGTGTTTGATTTCTGTAGTTTGCCTCCTTCCCAGCAGTGAAACTGAGGATGCTTATTTTTTATTCCATCAGTGAATCTTTGTGATAACAAGCATCTTACATTTATTTAGCAGTTTTCATGTGCATTATTTTATTTAAGGCTTATATCAGCTCTGCAAGGCAGATAGGATCATTTCCAATTTGCTGATTAAAAGAGAAAAAACAAACAAGCAAGCAACAGACTGAAGCTTTCAAGAGCTCAGCAACCTGCCGAAGATACATGGCTAGAAGGAAGACACTGGGATTCAGGACTGGGTGTCCTGATTCTAGGCTGGGACTCTTTCTGTGCCAACATCCTTCTTCCCTTTAGCAACTCCCAACCTTCTTTCTAGTTTGGTACTGGTAATCTGCCACAAAGCTTGTTAAAATTGGGCGCAAAATGACCAGGTGAAGGTTTAAGAGTCTCTCCTTTGGAGACAGTGTTTGAGATTTAGTGCATGGGTTTTGTGTCCTCTCTTTATTTGGCTGTTCACAACCTTTTTCTTCTCTCTGTCTGAAGTGTAAGCAAGGAGGAAGGGTAACAGATCGAATTGCCAGATTTAACAAAAAACAAAACAAAGAAACAACAGAACAAAACCAAACATAAGATGCCCAGCTGGATTTGAATTTCAGATAGACAACAAATAATTTTTTGTAAGTATATCCTAACTGTTACATGGAGCATACTTATACTGAAAAAAAAATTATTTGTTGTTTATCTGAAATTCAAATCTAGCTGGGTGTCCTGTATTTTATCTGTAGCCCTAATACCAGGGCTGTGGCTGGGTGGGCAGTGTCTGATCTGTAATGACAGCAGAGTCTTCAGTAAGAGTGGGGGCTGGGAAAATAAATTAATGGGTTGCAGAATGTATAGTGTTAATTAGATAATGCTTCCTGGAAAAGATGGATCTTGAGCTATTATTTACAGGGCAGTAGGGAAATGATGTGGCCGCTAGCTGCAGAAAGAGCAATTCATATGAAAAAGAATGGCAGACCGGAGAGGCCAAGGCTCAGAGACAGATGCACACACCAAATAAGGGTCCGTTTACTTTGACTGTAAAAGTGTATTACTTTTTGACTGCAGCAATGTTTCATCTCCTGCCTAACATAATGACCAGTTTGGTTCCTGTCCTGGAAATAGAGAAAACGGTGCCACCTTCCCCACCCACTTGAGTTGATCTGACATTGATAGTTTGAAAACTTTGGTTCCCCCAGGCAGTAAATTTAAGGAGCAACCCTGTCTTGAAAACGGAATTAGGTTACCAAAGACTTCCGGCACTTGAGAATTTCTTGAAATCCAGAATATCATATTTTCCCAATAATGCCTTCTTGAGATCTCACACGTCATGCTTTTAAGGCCGATTGCTACTACTGTTAGGAAATTTACCTGTGATGGTCTCAGGTAATAGAAGTTGTGGATAAGTTGAAAATTGCCAGCCTGTTAAATGGAATGATGTAGCAAAGAAAGGGCATTCTTTTTGAACACTTCCTCCAGGTGTGTGAGCGTTTCACACTCTGCATTTTCACAATATCTTTGTGAAGGTAGCTCTGGGTTCTCTTGCACCCTGGAGAGGTAGGAACATGCCTAGTGCCCTCCTGTGAGTCTGTCCCCTCTCTTCTTTTATTAGGGGCATTTGCATTACAAATCCACAGACCAAGCAACTCTTTTTAAAACATTTATGTTCAACTGCTTTTTTGAGTGCTTATCATTCCAGAGAATGTGAAGATACATGGCCCAAAACCTCCTCCCTCAATAGTGTCTTGAGTGCGGAGTCTGTGGGCTGTCCTGGGATGGGCCCTCACCTTGCTTTATTCCCACAGCACACCTCACTCCCAGATGAGGATGTGCGCCTATGTGTGTCCCTGTGTGTGTGGAGGCTGAGACTGCAGGGACTTGCCCAATGCCCCATGTAGCACCACTGATATTCAAGCTCATGTTTTTTTATTTGAATGTCATACTTTCTACTTGCCAGGTTACTCCATCAAAACAGTGATAACAAACCAGGACAGGGCAGATGGTGCATAGTGGTGGCAGAATTGGACAGATTTAACTGTTTCTTTAAGAAATATTTACTTTCTTGAGCATTTACTGCTGCCCTAAGAGACTAGCTTTGGGGTTTTCCTAGCTTCGCAGAAGTGTGGACGTTGATTCCAGCTTTTCCCAAACATTTTTGGCCTTGAAATGAAGCTGGGAACCATACTAGATCAAGCTCTCTGGCCGTGAGCCCCATGTCTGTGGGTTTGAATGATCTAGAGAGGAACTGCATGCTCAATCAGAACCAGCAGGAAGCTGAGCAGGGTTAGAAGGCTCAGTCCCTCTGAGAGTAGGAAGAGGGCATACCTCAGGAGCTTGCCGAGTGCGCAGAGGTGAAAGGGAATGTGAGAGAGTCTGTGGGGCAGGGGTGACATTTGAACAGGGAAGGATGCTGTGGCATAGATATCAAGGCTCGAACAGGCAGCTCCCCCTGTCCGCCAGGCATTAACTGGATTGGTAGCTGGATTGCGAAGAGGTTCTGGAGCCCTGGAAGAAGGGCCACGAGGTGGGAGATTCTCGGTGAGCATAGGGCAGTGGCCACTAACCAACTGGTTCCAAAGTGTTTTAATGATGTAAGTGCTTAGTTAAATATTAAATGCTTTATTACACATACTAACTCAGTAACTTTTACAAATAACCCAGAAGTTAGATTTTGTTAATATCTCCATTTCACAAATGTTGAAACTGAGGCACTGAGTGATTAAGAAACTTCTCTAAAATTGTAGCTAGAAAGTGGCACGGCTGGACTGGAACCATCTGTTTAACTTTGAAGGCTGTGCTCTTAATTACAAGGTGACTTTTGTCTCCTTATGCAAATCGCCTGTTACTGTCTCTGCAGGTTGATCTAGGCTGGCCATTAGAAATAGTTCACTTCAAAATGATGACATGGAGGTGACTGAACGGGGTGGGTCATATGGTACAGCCGTGATCATCTGTCCCTGAGGTCCTAAAATGGAGTATGGTGAGATGTTTATGCTTTTGAACCTTCATGAACTTTTCCGCTCTTCCCTGGGCCAAATTCCAAGGTCCAGGACTTGGAGGAAGGGAAGTAGAAACCCACTTGCCTCCTCAGGACCCTGCCTGGCTACATGAAACCCCCATTAATCGCCTCTGACGCCCGGGCTTGGTCTGTGAAGGAACGTGGGCCGTATGGCAGTGATGGGAGGAGGCTGAGATAGTGCTGAAGATGCACAGCCTCTGTGTTCCATTTAGAACTGCTGAAGCTCCCCAGGTGCACCAGGAGCCTTCCCAAGACCTGGATCCGCTGCAAGGTGATAGCCGTGGCTTGGTTGTCTGTGGGTGGAGCCGAGGAAGGCGGAGGTGTGCGTGTGTGTCTCTGTGTGTGTCATCTCTGTGTGTGTCTGTGTGTGTCTCTGTCTGTGCATCTCTCATATGTGCCTGTGTCTCTATGTAATGTGTTTGTGTGTACATTTCTGTGTGTCTGTGTGTCTTTGTAATGTGTGTGTGTGCCTATGTATGTCTCTGTGTGTGTGTGTGTGTTTGTGTGTCTATGTCTGTGTTTGGGCAAGACTGTGTTCCACTCCCTTCCCCAGGCTTGGGACAAGCTCACATTCCACAGGTCCTAGAGGAAATGTTTTTGCTATCCAGGGCTTTGGGACAATGGGCTTGCTATGTTTTAAATTTTGGGCCCCAGGAAGAGAGTTGCCCCTGTGTTAGGATGGCTGTGGCTCAGTCACATACTCCCCCATTTCTCTTAGCCGGCCCCAGTGTGTGTCCTGGGGGCATAGTCACTGCCCTTCCAAGCCTGGAGAATGACTGCATCGTCCACCGTGATGAAGTGCAGGCTTTGCCAGGGCTTAGCAGGGGGAATTGGAAGGCCTTAAAAGGAACATTTAGAAATCAGAAGTCAAACTTGACTTGGACATTAAACCTTGATTTTGCATCCAGCTCATGATAAGCATATAGCAGCATATACACAAATACATACAAAGCAGTGTGTATGTGGCAATCATTTGGTGCCTCACTCACCTCCAAGGCTTGTTAGGGGTGCCATGATTTGAACCATCTCACCTCTGCATTTTTGCTGGTGTCTCCCTCTTCTCAGAATGCTAGTCCTTTGTATAACCCTTTCCACTGGCTGGGGCCACAGACCTTACAGGACTAAGAGGCCATCTGACCCCCTTTCAATGAGTAGGGTGCTCCTCTTTGTGTAGGATCACACCGCAGTTTTAGCCTGTCTGAACTCTTGTTATAATTCTTTGCTCCCCTATGTTCCTGGAGGGCAGAGACCGAGCCTTGCTCCTTGTACTACCTCCAAGGGTATGTGAGCCTGCCATGTGTATGCAGCTAGCATCTGAATGGATGAATGAATGAACAAATGCACCCTTTCTCACCTCCGCACGAACACTGCACTTTCCCCACATCTGTCAGTGAGGAATGAACTAAGTGAGATGTACCAGCACCCATGGTTGCCTGTCTTCCCGATCATACGGTTTACATTTGCAGTTCAGCATCCAGTGCTGTGTGCTAGGTACATCCACAGCATCACAGTTTCATTTCATGCTGCTGACAACTGTTTAAGCTTATCCTTTCTGGAGGGAGATGGGGAAAGGAAATTAGGCTCCACATTTGTACCAGTAAAAAGCTTCAAGAGAGATCCTGAGTGCAGCGGGCTGAGGATCACAGAAGTTAGCAGGCTCTGGGCCTGATGCTCATAGGGTGGTATCCCAGGGCTTCCTCTGACCCAGTCAGTAGGAACACCGCTCCAGGACCAGAGAATCCTAGAGGATAGGAACCCAGGACCCGTGGGGGCCAGTCTCATAGCTCCTGCCTTTGGGATTCGTGGGAGGGTTTGCCTTATGGGATTCCATTCTCTGAGCTCCATCCATGTGGCCAGGCCCTATGCCCTTTTTGCCTGACTCATGCCTGAGCTTGGACACCAAACCAGACCTGCCCAGTGATGTCCCTGGCCAGCTTCTACAGGAGGACACATCCCCACATTGGGAGCAGGTCCCAGACTCAGGTCTTGCCCTTTCTCCGTCCCCACCAGCTCCAAGGGGCTGTGCACTTGGTAGGCTGTTGGAGTATCACACCAGATTCCAGAAGAGGGGCCAGGAGCGGGAGGATTATGCCCTGGGGCCATTCTCACTGGACTGTTGGAAACAGTCTTTGGTACCTGCTGAGAGAGCCAGTGCCAGCTGGGAAATCTGTGAGGTCTCCCTGAGGAAGCTTGTCCTAGAAACTGCAGTGAGGTGACTGTGCGGCAGGCCCACTCTCAACTCGAGGGGAGCCCCTCCTGCCTGCTGCAAGAGTGGGAGCGTGGGGCTAGCTGCCAGTGGGATGGCCCCAGCCGGAGGAGCTGGGCAGTGCAGCGAGGCGCCAGCTGTGCCTGACTCCTGAGGCCTTCTGGTCACCGGAAGGGGGGCAGGTCTGCAGCCCCTCCCCCACTGCAGGGCCAGGGCAGGCCGTCCTGAGTGCTGGCCCTGAGGATCTAGACCCTTTGGATCCTATGTGCGGGGGACTTCCCAAGAGCTCCCGGCCCACGACTGAGTCACGCGGCTTCTTACCAACTTAGTCAATCCAAACGTGGAGGTGATTGGCATATGTAAGAACCCCCTTTCCCGTTGGCGTGTATGGTGTCTTCTCGCTGAGCCACAGCACCTGGTTTAGGGCTACAAATAGTCTCCCCGAGGGAATGGGCTCATACGCCGGGTGGGCAAGGATTTCAAGTCGTCGGCACAAGAAGAGACACTATATTAAGGCCTGGTTATGTTTAGAAGCCGTCCAGAGAATGTTTGGCATGCTGAATATAAACTCATGCTTCCGTCTGCTGCCACACTTTAAGATTTCTCCCAGAGGGACCCAGAGTGTGGGGCGCCCTGGAGAAGGAGCTGGGAATGTCTTGGGGGAAAGGTTCCTTCCTCGGGAACTGGGTGGCATGGGAGAGTAGCTTCAAGCTTGCTCATGGCTGGACTTCCCAGACACAGGGTGGGGCTGTGGGATGTTACCCGTCATGTCAGCATTCAGAGCCCGGCAGGAAAAAGCCTCCTTCAAAGTGAACCCAATTCCTAAAGTCCTCCTTAATGGAATTCCTCTTAGAGGTAGGCGTCGACTGGCTAACTGGTGTGATACTTTGGAGTTCAGTTAGCCCAGAATGGTGAAGAAAATGGCTGTCACCCAAAACACACTGAATTGAAGGACGGTGGTGCCAGAAAAGACTGTGGGTTATCTTATCCAGCCCCTTCATCTATAACATGGGGAAACTGAGGCCTAATAGAGGATGGTGACCTGCTCTACTGATGGCATTCAGCACTACACCAAGGTCACGGGAGGGGTCTGCTCTAATAGCATGTTCCCATGGACTGGAAAACGTCACAAGGGTAGAATACAATACAAACACCGTTAGGACTGGGATGTGGCCAGCATGAAGTCCCATGGTCCTGTGTGAGTGGAACCTTGGTGTGGAAAGTGGCCCCTGGCAGCGTTGGGACATAGAGCAGTTTGGGTGGGGTTCTAACTGGGTATGGAATTTCAACAGACTCGCAGGGAGATTCTCTAGTACTGTCTCAATTGGAATCATCGTTTTTTTTAAAGTTAAGAAGAAAAATGGAAGGGCTCAGGTGAAATAAACATTTTACAAGCAGATGCTTGCCTCTGCCAGCCTGGGGGCATTTTGAGTAGGGGCGCAGCATGCAAAGCAGAGAAGAGCTCCCACGTCTGCCCCCTGCCCTCCTCCCCTCTGGAATTTTAGCCCCTGCTTGGCATTGCCATGGGTGTGAAAGGTGGTGTCTGGACTCAGGAGGAAGGTACTGCAGAGGGTAGGAAGAGCTCTGCAGTGGTCCCACGGATCTGGCTTTAAACCAGGAGCTCTTGCGAGTCTGGAGCTACGTGAGTTCTCTGAGTCTCTGTTTCTTCATCTGCAGAATGGGGATAGGATGGTTGTATGGGAGGAACGCACCTTGCACAGTGTCTGGCACACAGCACCCTCTGAAAGGGGCTCTCCATGTACTAGGTGCTCAGGAAAGATTGCAATCTGACTAGAAGTTTTGAAATTTGTGATTTACTTAGTCTTGGGGAGGAAAGAAGAGTCGTTTTCCATGGATCAGTATGTGTAGATGTGGTTGCAGAGACAGTCAGAGAAAGAAATGGAGCCAGGACAAAGGGGTGGCCCCAGCATTCATGAAAGGTTTCAGAATTCCTTTTTGGGTTTTTGGCTATGACACCCCTCTTAGGAGTCATGTTTGTTCACTATCTAGTGAGAAGGTGATCTTCCAGTAACCTCCTTTTGGGGGGCCTATAAGGAATTCCTTCTTGCTGTTCGTGCCTTCTCTCACCACACTAGTGTGAGACCAGAGACCCCACTTCGCCTCCATCAGGTGAAGATCCAAAGCAGAGAGGAGTCCCTGACTGGACCTTCCCCAGGGGTGGGTTGTGATGAGATGAGTGATTATCAACACTGAGTGAGGGGTGGTCATGGGCCAGATGCTGCTGAAGCCTTTACTTCCTAGCAGCCTTGTTAGGTAGGAGACTGTGACTCTCCCATTTTACAGATGAGGAAGTTGAGGTAGTAAACAGTCATATAACTTGCCCAAGCACACACAAATAGTGATGTTGCTTTGATTTCAGCCAGACAGTCTGGCTCCAGAATCTGTCTCTTTCATCTCTAAGCCTTTTAAGTAGCAGAAAGAGAAAGATCAAGGGGGCAATGGGGCCTGAATGTGTCCACAATGATGGCAAACAGAAGAGAAAGTGTGCTGGGCTGTGGGGCCATTGATGCCCATGAACTGAAGAGCCCGAATGCCTGGATGATGAATGGCTGGTCACCCCCTCATATGGGCAGCAGAGGCTGTCTTCAGGCTCGGCGGCTCAGCTCTCATTGGCCTGAATGGAGTCCTCTTTTTTCCAAGCCCTTTCCCCTGGACAATTGCTGAGCTCTGCCCCCTTTCGCAGGCAGCTCCCCATGTCGCAGGACACCAGAGTCTTCAGGTTGGAAGGACCCTGGAGGTCACCCTGTTTATTCTTCCATCTGACTCAGGAGTCTTTTTGTAGCCTTCTTGGCAGGACCTGTCGAATCAAGCAAGGATGATGGAGGAGCCCTTGGATGTCCATCTAATTGATAGAAAGTTCTTGTTCATAAACTCAAGCCGAAGGCTGCCCTGGAGCAGCTCCAGCCACTGGCCCTAGCCAGGCCCTCTGGTCTGTTCCCTCGGGCCCCTTCTGAAGGCAATTTCTGAGTGAACTGTTTCAGATACTCTAATGGAAGTTTCTTGGCCTTGGCCCTATTGACATTTGGGGATGGATAATTCTTTCTTGTCTGGGGCTGGCCTGTGCATGGTAGGATGTTTAGCAGTATCCCTGGCCTCTACCCACTGGGTGCCAGTAGCAGTCACGCCCTACCCCCAGCTGTGATGACCAAAAATGTCTCCAGATACTGCCAAATGTCCCCTGGGGCGAAGGTGGCTGAAATCGCCTGGGTTGATCTGCTGTTCTAATTCTGCCTTGCCCAGTGCTCAGAGAGCAGCCCCCACCCCAGCCTCCGATGGCCATTGGCTGAAGCAAAACCATCTCCCTTCACCTGGCCTCTGCTGAAGCGGCCTGGAATAAACAAGGCAGCGGTCCCCAAGGCCACTTCCTGGCCCTGGAGGTGGTCTGGTTTCCTCAGTTGCCCTGTCAGCAATGGGCGGCATAGGGCCTGCCCCACCCTTCTGTCCTTCCTCTCCTCAAGGGTGGCTGATGCAGGAGTTGATAGGTCCAGGGCGTGGCTGGCAGTGGAGGGATGGGTTATTTCTAAGGTCTTTCCCGCTTGTCCTTCCCCGGGGTTTGTCTGCAGTGATCTTCTCATTTGGTTGGTGTCTGCCATGCTGCAGAAGGGAAAACAGCATTGCACACCTGTGTCCTGGCTTAGGGTCATGAGAGCATGTTTCCTCCCATGTGGGTTCTGCAGGTGCTTCCTTGGGCTGCCCCTTTCCCCACCCCTACCCCTAAATACATGCCCACCGCCTCTTCTGTACACCGTGGGTCTGGAAATTACCCAACAAGGAGACGGGAGCAAGGAAGAGACATCCCCAGGCTCTGGAAAGGCCTGAGGACAAAGCCAGGATTCTGGTCTTGTCAGGTTTTCTGTCTGCCCAGTGCAGAAGACCTTAGTAACCTGCCCTGTTCTCTGTGTCCTGACTCAGAAATGTGTTGGTTGAAACATCAGGCTTTCACCCAAAATGCAACACAATCACCCTGTCCCTAGAGCCACAAAAATTCCCTTTCTCTGCTTCCAGTTTGCTCTGTAGCAGCTTGGTGCGAAGACAGACAGTCTAGAGCATCATCAGGTGAGATGCTCACCTAATGTCCCAGACCTGCACTGTGGCCTTGGCAGAGGCACCGACTTGAAGACATTACTTTCTTCTCCCACTCTCCTGCTCATTTGACGAGGTCTCCTAGGCTGCCTAAGGTTGTCAGAAGGTCTGTATGGTGAGACCTCAATTGACAGGCCCTCTGAAAATACAGTTACCCTGTAATTAAATTCTTATGCTAAAAAAAAGTCTTCATCAATCATACAAAATAAGCTGCCTGCATTTGATGTGTGTGGGTTGCAGGAAGATTTGGGGAAACGTGGTCGGGTTTGAAGACCTTCACAAGACATGCCAGGTGAATTCTGTGTCGCTGCTGTCATCCCGCCTTTTCCAGTAATGGCCTCCTTTCTTTATCTTGGTGGGGAGATGCTGGTTACCCCCAAGGATGCTGAAATTAGCACTGCATTATTTGTTGGGGGAAATAGACTCTGTGGACCGTTGAGTGTCTGGCAAAGAAAAATGAGTTCAGGACTAACCCTGACCTACCTCTTGGTGGGGAGATGCTGGTTACCCCCAAGGATGCTGAATTAGCACTGCATTATTTGTTGGGGGAAATAGACTCTGTGGACCATTGAGTGTCTGGCAAAGAAAAATGAGTTCAGGACTAACCCTGACCTACCTCTTGGTTGTGATACAGGATCTGAAAAGGCCCCTTTGACCTCCAGTGTTGCCGATCTGTAAGACTGGATAATGATGTCACACTGACTTTCTCAGAGCAGTGGCGAGGACCAAATCAGACTCTGCAAGACAAATGCAGTTTCAACTTATGAAGCATACACACAAGGGACTGATGGATTGTTATTGTGGAAGAAAAGGGGGGATTGTTATTTTAAGGAATCTTGTCCTTAAAGTAATCTTGGTTGAGCGCTCCACGTGCAAGGCAGTGTTCTGGGTGCTGGGGCGAGGTCACCTGTGGAATTGGCACCGAAGCAGGTCAGATGGGAGGGAGTTTAGAGGAAGGCCACGTCACTCTGGTTGGGATGCTGGGGGCTGTTGTCCTGGAGAAAGTGGCCTCAGGCTGAGTCTGGCAGGTGGGTGGAATTTCCACAGGGAGAGATGCTGGCCTATGCAGAAGTTCTCACCCACCCTGCAAGTCTCCAAGGCCTGACTCACACAGCAGAATGAGCCCCCCTGGTGCTGGGAAATTCTGAAGCCCATGGGGACAACCTTGTCCCCCTGGCCGTGCTCTTATCCTCCCTACCTGTCCCATGCCAGGAGCGCTTCTACGCTGCTGCCTTGGAAGACTGTCCTAACAGGCGGCACTACCGCGCTCAGCACCTGGGCTGGGAAGAAGAGCACTTAGTTTGCCTCTTGGAGCCCTGGGGCTCCCTGCAGCAGGAGGTGGAGAGGGAGATGTGGAGGGTCTGCTTCCATCAAGTCAAGGTCCGAAGGGCCCCACGGAGGAGACGGGTCAGCAGCCTCTGCCCTTGGATTTGCCAAGTGCCCCCCAGTGTGTTGGGGCTCAGGGAGAATACTCCAGTTTGGAGGGCTTCCTGGAGGAAGTGGAGCATGACCCGTGCCTCAATCTAGAGGAGATTTGAAGGGGAGGCTGTCTGGGGGTGGAAGAGACAGTGCAGGCCCAGGGCTGAGATGGCCAAAGCCTGTTTGTGGGATTCTGATGAGATGGCTTGGCTGAGGCAGAGCTGTGTGGGGAGAGGCAGGGGAAGGAGGTCAGGGCGGCTGGGAGCACACCTTCTGGTCCCGAATGCAGGGCTGTGGTGCTGCACTGTCCTGCCATCAGCAGTGGGCCTTCTGTGTGTGGCAGGATGAGACGCTAGTCATGTTTGGGTGTGATTAATCTGGCCACTGTGTTCACACAGGTTAGAGGAAGGAGAATCTGGAGACAAATGCCTGCCTGGCGACCACTGCAGGGTCCCGGGAGCTGGGTGAAAGTGGCAGAGCTGGGAGGTTGCTCTGAAATGCTGATGGGGATGGAGTGGGGGCTGTCAGGAAGGACTGGATGGAGTCTGTTTTTCCAGAACCCCTTAACCCAGTGGAAGCCCCGCCTTTCATGTGGGCCCCGCACAGTTAGGCTGCCCAAGTCCCTCTGTCCTCGCACCCTCACCTGGCTCTCTTGCCTAAGCCTGTCACAGAAGCCCTGCAGAGCAGGAAACACAGAGCAGAAAGCCACGCACACAGCTTGTGTTTCCTCTGGCGCCTCTAGGTCGCTCTGCAGCCACCTGCTTGGAGTGGTGATAAGCCAAATCTTTCTTTAGAGGAGCGAAAACACAGCTAGCCAGGGCTGCAGCTATGACTGCAGCCTGTAGGGAAACGCCGGGAGGAACAGGAGACTGTTGAGAAGGGGACGGAGAACCTCACCAGCAGCTGAATTGAATTCCATCTTTGAGACCCAAGAGAGGGAAAATGCCTTTCCGCATGCATGCTCTCCTAGCTATGCTTGTAAGAAGTGTGTGCTTCTGGTTGGGAGAGCCCAGGAACGGAGTCCATCCTTTCTCCTGGCCTCCAGGGAGAGCCCAGACACTCCTGACCACAGACTGGCTTGTAATTTGGCTTTTCTGAGCATGGCAAGAGAATCCTGCATGTCACTTGGGCCTGACACCTGCTTTTGCCTTCTCCAGACACGGCAAGACTGGCCTTGACTTCTGGTTCCATTCTCGTTTCCCTGGGCTGCTCTCCACCTTCCAGGCTTAGCTGGAGTAACCATTTCAGAGCTGGTCATTTCCCCGCAGCTTTAGATTCCGTTTTGGTGAGGAAATTTACATTACCCAGGCGTGCACTTGGGCAGGCTGAGCGACCTGAGTGAAATGAAGCCAAATCCTGGAGGTGCAGGTGTGAGGATGGGTCTGGGTATGGGGTGGGATGGAGGGCTGAAGAAGGAGGTGTAACATTGTGTAAGGTTGGATATTAAACCTACTGCAGCAAAACCAACTCTGTGCCCGCTTCCCCGGGTATTTATCATGCTTACCTTCTACCGCACACACCGTCAGTGTGAACTATTGCATAGAAAAGGGTTTTCCAACATTGTCAGGTCAGAGCTGATTAAGCCTTCACTTAAGACCAAGAGTGGATTAAACTTTGGGATCTGCCCTCCTCCGGAGGGGGAGAAGCTGGCTGATGTTCACTGACATGTGGCTGCATGGCCACATCAGTTGTTAAATATTGAGAAACTTCAGCTGTCCTGTGTCCCTGAGTGCCCATCCCCCACCCAGGACCTCCCACCTCCCCACATTTCCTCAGTGGAAGGCTGCTCCCTGGACTCATTTCGGTTGGTGGGTGCCACCGTGGTTCAGTATTTTCAGAAGTTCACTGTAGCCTGCAGGTTATGCCAAGTCCCTTGACACTGGGTCCTCATATTTCCTGCTGCTGTATTTTTTCCTTATGAGATAGAAATGAGACTTGTCAAAACCCTACTGACTCTGTTAGGCCCAGCCCAAATGTCACTTTGTCTACTAAGTCTGCCCTGGTCACCTGTTTCTTGGCCCACCTGACACTTGGTTTATACCTCTTTTATGGAAAATTATATTTAACTTCCTATTACAGCTATGGCTTGCAATGGGGGTGATTTTACCACCTGGGGACATTTGGCAGTGTGTGGAGACAGATTTGGTTTTCACAACTGAAAGGGGAGCTACTGGCATCTAGCGGGTAGAGGCCGGGGATGCTGCTGAAGAGCCTACCATAGATGGGACAGCCCCACCCCAGAGAATGATCCAGCCCAATAAGTCAGCAGTGCTGAGCTGAGAGATCTACAAGCCTCCGTGTCTGTTCAGCTCCTTCCTGGGAGCTCCCAGAGGGCAGGACACAGCTGCTTGCATCTTGCCCCAACCCTCTCCTCCAGGCCCGCAAACCCCAGGAACCAGGGTGAGACATTGCATTTAGTTGGACACTCAATAAATGGGGCTGAATTGAATTCATTTAGTTAAATGGAATCAAATCGAATTGAACCTAAGCTGCCCTGCAGATCGTTAGGCAAATGCACCAATTACCTGGTGCAGTAGCTTAGTCTTTCCTTTGCTTCACAATCAAGAAGTGGCCTCCGTGACCTAGACTGGGGGCTTAGGGATGAGAGTGAAAATTGAAAATGCTTGCAAGCTGTGGCCTTGAGTGGTTTCAGACACTTCTCATTTATTGTGCATCTTAATGACACAAGTAACTCTCTGACCTTCTCGTCTCAAAAGTGATGGGGCCGAAAACAGCCACTGCCCCAACTGTCTGTTGAGGAAGGTTGGAAAAGTGCAGGACTGTCCAGAGCCTATACTGAGAGGCAGTGTGGTATGGAGCTGAGCTCCTCAGTGTTCTCACATTGGAACCCACATAGAAGATGCTCCCATCTGAACTGTATGCCCGGGAAAGGGGGCAGGCAGGCGGCTGGCTCAGGCGCTGCCCTTGGCCCCAAGGCTGTGGGAGCAGAGCCTGTCACACCAGCAGTGCATTAGGGGCACACCGTTTGTGTGAGCACTCTGGTGAGGCAGAAAAAACATGACCTGAAGAGGCAGATGACCTCTGTGTGGCCAGCCCCTTCACCAGCGCTAGCTGTCTGACCCTGACCTGTGGGCTTGCCCTCCTCTGTAAAGGGGAATAAAAATTCTTCCCTGCGTCCAGGCAGGGGCTGGACTTGGTCAGCTTACGTGCCTCTCCCCAAATATACTAAGTGCTCTATATGCATTGCTCCCCTCCCCTCCACCTGCATTCCCATTCCACAGATGAGGCCGCTGGGGCACAGAGAGATTGTGTTGCTTGCCCAGGGTCACACAGCTAGTATGCAATAATGACCGGTTTCAAACTCAGAGTCCATGCCTTGGCCGTTCTAGAGTGCTGCAGCATCCTTTCTGTCCACTTCTCAAAAATGCAGCCTCTGCCCATCCTTCCATCCTCCATGGGGTCTTGAAACTCAAGGCTGCTTTGCCTGGGTGTTTTTAAGCTATGCTTGCAATATGCGCAGTCATCTCTGGTCTTTTTATGTGTCACTCATTGATGAGAACCAAAACTGGACAAGATTAGAAGTGAGGCTTTCCTTCTTTCCAAGATTGGGTTTTCTGTTCCACCCAGAACAACCTGCTGTTCCCCAGCTGCACGCCCTGGTTTCAAGTAGGTCTAAAATTACAAGAGAATCACCTTGCTCCAAGGAAGCTGGCATCTCTGTTTCCTGATGAAAGTAGGTACTAGAGAGTGGAGCTACCCAGAAACCAGGGGGTGGCATGTTGGCCATGTGGAGGCAAACAGAGCTGTGTTTTCTTTTCTTGGCCTTCTTAAAGATGTATCTAATTTGGGGCATGTTTTGTTTGGTTCATCTTGTATCTGGAGAGGTTCTTCTTTTCTCCCTAAGTGACATCCCTCTTGAGCCCACAATTCCCTCTTCTCAAGGTGAGTAATCCTCTCTCTAGCTGTTCATAATTGCTAATTAGTGAACAAAGAGGCTAACCAACAAAATTAGCTATTGGGCCAGGGTTTAGGATTGAACCAAAGGGTGGAGAAGGGCTTTAGTCTGCTTGTTTTTTATTTGTTTGGGTTTTTTTCCTTAAAAAATAAAAATAAAAAAAGGAATCGGCCAGGCACAGTGGTTCACACCTGTAATCCCAGCACTTTGGGAGGCTGAGGCGGGTGGATCATCTCAGGTCAGCAGTTCGAGACCAGCCTGGCCAACATGCGGAAACCCCATCTCTACTAAAAATACAAAAATTAGCCAGGCATGGTGGCGGGTGCCTGTAATCCCAGCTACTCAGGAGCCTGAGGCAGGAGAATAGCTTGAACCCAGGAGGTGGAGGTTACAGTGAGCTGAGATCATGCCATTGCTCTCCAGCTGGGCAACAAGAGTGAAACTCAGTCTCAAAAAAAAAAAAAAAAAAAAAAAATCGCCACAAAACATACAGCCCTTCCCCACTGGTAATTTATCATAATCGTATCTAAAGTGTTCTTACTCAACATGTTCACCATTTGAGGAAAAGTTACTGATGATTCCTTATCTCATCAGCTATGGAGGCCTCAGAGGGGTTTTCCAAAGGAAATGCCTGACCTCAGCATAGGATGGAAGAAGGAGGTGCCATTCTCCGGGAGGGTGTGTCCACCCCAGCCCATCTGCCACCAGGCTGGCCTAAAAGAAGTGGCGTCCTCCTCTGTGTGTGTGTGTCTCTCTCTTTGTCATCTTCAGCATATCCAGTGCAGAAAGAGATAGAGGCATTCATATTCAGCAAATGTTTCTTGGCATGTAATTACATCATCTCTTTAAAATCTCATTACAACCCTTTCCATTTATTGGACCAAGAGATTGAGGCTAAGATTTACAGACTTCCTCTGGGCCACACCTAGTAAGTGGCAGTAACAGGAATTAACTATACTCTCTAAAGTCAGTGGCCGTAGTGTTAGGAATTTACGACTAATAAATGCCAATTCTGTTGGGAAGACAAAAATTATCATATAAGAAAGGACTTGAAAGAAAGGAGAAGTGCTAAATGACGAGCTTCTAAGTGCACTAGGCTTTCTGGAAACTGCACAATCCAGGTTAACCGCAAGCGGTGGGCAGTTTGTGGGTGAGAGAACAGTGCGCACGCCCACATGGCTGTTCTGTGAGATCACCTCTTGGGAAATATTTAGAAACTGGTGCCCACTTTCCCAAGTTTCCAGCAAAGCCTACAGTCACTGTCCTCACTGGAGGTGCAGTCAGTGTTCTTCTGGGCCCCCGAGACTGGGAAGGCAGATTCTTACTCCATTTCTGTGCCTCTTCCACTGCCCTCTCTTCCCTCTGCTGCCTTCTCCCTTTCCTTCTGCTCTTTGTAGAAAATAGGTCTGCAGCAGCCACTGAACTTTGTCTCTCTTTGTTCTGCTCTTGGTCTTACTTCCCTTCTTTCTCCTTCCACCTCTCCTGGCTGATTTTTCATATCATCCCCATGAGAAAGCTTTTTGCCTTCCTTAAAAATCTTCTCAAAAGTGAATTTCTGCTTATGGTTTAAACAGATGCCATTGTCAGCAGGGGTCAGCGATGACCCACCCATCTCCTACACTCCTTCCCTTTGCTCTCTGGTTCCCACATTCGATTCTGTTTCCTCCCACTTGCTCGGTCCTTCGGGTAGTCTCAGCTTGCCCTGATCTCTACCACGTGAATGGAGGGAAAGCTAAGCCGTCCTTCCTGGCTTTCCAGTGAGCCAGTGGGTAGACCTTCAGCCCATAGACTCACCTTCCTGCCTATGTGAGCATCCAGAAAACTTTTGGGGTGTGTTGTCAAGGAGACAATGGAGTATTTATTGTACTACCTTCCTTAGACTTTCTTATGCAACCTGCCCTCTTTCCCGGATTGCTGTGATGCTGCAGGGAGGTTTCTTAAATTAATCTTGTCAAAATAGCCTTCGAATCCTTTTGGAGCAGGATTTTTTTTTTTTTTAAATCTCACAAGACACAAACTGTTCAAGGGAAGAATTAGGAACAAAGACAACTTGGGGACTGGAGAGAACTTGGAGAGCATTTAGAGAAAAGCGGGGAAATGATTGATGGGTTGGAAAATAGGAGCATGGATGAATGGTGAGAGGAATGGAGATGATTTAACTGGGACAGAGAGGCTGACAGGTGACCTAGTAATAGGCTTCCAGTTTGTGGAGGGTTAGGACATGGAGACTGGCTTCCCATTACCAGGGAAGAAAAGACACTTAAAGTGGGAGGTAGGGGAGCCTGAGGCTACAGGAAGAACTCCTTATCACAGGGTCTGTTAATTATAGCAAGGCAGGATGGATCACAAGCTCTTCCACCAAGCAGTCTTCCCAGACGAGAGCAGCACTGGGACGGTGGTAGGGATTTCTGTAAGTCATCCAGTGCACAGCTTCCCGATCGCTTGTCCTCAGATAGTAGCGAGATGGCTGCCTCAGCATCTCCAGGGACACGTGGTAAAAAATACAATTTCGTGGGCCCTATCCAGACCTCCTGGTTTAGAGTTTCTGGGAGGAAAGTCCAGGTGTCTGTATTCTTAAAACACACACACACACACACACACACACACCACCCCCCGCCACACCCCTACCCCCCCCACACCCCACGCCCCCCAGGACAAATGCAGAACTAACTCATTGAGAACCAAGAGGCTGGTGATGTGAGGAAAGAGGAAATGCCTCCCCCGGATTCCTCAGGTTGTTGCCTGCAGCATCCCGCTAGATCTTCCACTGCCCATGAGCTGCTCGGGAGCCCAGGCCACACCTGCCCTGGTGGCTCCGTCCAGCATCCCTGCTGGGTCACTTGGAATGGACGCTGGGGCATCAAAGCTGCCCTACAGCTCTGAAGAACCCCTGCGTCTCTCCCTAATCACAAGGGTGCTGGGAAAAATGCTCATTCCATGTTTTTATCTGGACTTCACTGGCAGTCACTGAAGTCTTAGGTCACAGTTCTGTGGAGTTTTCCAACGGGTCCCTCAGACACCACCGCTGCCCCACAGGGGCTAGAATAGAATGAGCTTGGGAGTCAAGAGATGTATCTGCCTTGAGCTTGAGCAGGTCATTTTACCTCTCCCCGTTGCAGTTTCTTTCTCTGGAAAAGGAGACACCCGGACTGGACAGTCTCTAAGGTCCATCCAGCTCTACCTTTCTGTCTCTACTGGCTGTTTGAAGAATTGCAATGCTCGAAGAGTATAAAGTCGTAGATTCAGTGTAATATTTCGTAGTGAAGTATTTTAAATTCAGTGTTTTTTTTTTTCTTTGCATAACTTATCCTGGGGAAGTTGGGAAGGATGAGGAAAAATATACGAATCCACTCGTCTCCAGCTAGCTCAGCTTGTGTGTGGGCCTGCCGTTCACCACACACGACCATGCGCAAGCTCTCTGGTCCCTTGGTGGCAGCATACCAAACTACAGATTCTGTTCTTTGGCCTCAGAACAGTTTTGTGTATGTTTTAAATGTGTAGCTTGGAATCAATGAGTATTTTTCATGGGGATACTAGGAAGGTTGGGGGGCTGGGATCATTATTTCACACACTTATTTGCTTGTTTTTTCTGAATTCCAGATTGCGGTGGTACTTTAAAAAAAAAAAAAGCTCCAATATCAATTATTAATTTTGCTTCTAACCTTTTGGACCAGCCACACCCTGACACTTAAAAAATAATAATGAAATGTTAGTATAAGAAAAATTGCTAGCTGACTATCCCAGCCTTCCTCCTTAGTAACTAAACCTGATTTGGGGCACATTGCTACCTAGACTGTAATAGACTTTCCAGTGTCCTGCATGGCCAGGTGAGCTCTGGACGATGATAGAGATAAACTAAATTACTGTAGGCTATAATTTAAGGAAGCCTCCTTTAAAAAAGTAAGGAAAGGATCCTTTTTTCCTTTCTCCCTTCCTCTCTTCATTTCTCCTTCCCTCCCTTCTGCCTCCCTCCCTCCTTCCCTCCCTTCTGTCTCCCTCCCTCCTTCCCAGGGTGCAGTTATAATGGCTGGAGTTCTAGCAGCCACTTTGGACCATAAGATGGAAGCCAAGCATTGAGGATGGCAAAGCAGAAAGCTGAAAGCCTGGGACATGATGACCATGGGGCTGCCATCCCATCCCAGGACTGTCTCCCTTCAGACATCTTTTATGTGAGAGAAAAATAAAGCCACTATTATCTTTTGTTTTATTTATGCAGCTGCACCAAATTCTAATGAATCCATATAAGTTCCAGGTGAGCTGGCTTAGATGGTGAGAACCAAGGTCAAAGGCAAAGGGTAGCCCTGATAAGCAAATGCCACTGCTGAGTTGCTCAGAGCAGTAGACTTTTGCTATAACATAGCACAGGAAAGGAGAGATTTTGGAGACAGATGGAGTGTGACGTCGAGCTCTGCCTGAGACCGACTGTGATCTTGATCAACTGATTTTCTTGAGTCTGGATTTCCTAATTTGTAAATTAGAGTAATAATCTCCACCCCGCAGGCCATTCATTGGCATTAGACATCGTATGTATTAGGTGTCTTGTTTAGTACCTAGCACACAGCTGGTGCTTAAAAGTAGTGGCTCTGTGTGTACACAGGCACATGGTATGTCCCCCTGGCCACAGACACTGCGCTATGCGCTGGGGACATACAGAGGCATACGGTGTAGCCTCAGCTCTGAGGGGGCGTGAAGGCCACTGGGACATATCCAGTGTTGTAGCATGGGGCCCAGGTATGCAGCCTGTGTGTGCCTGCATGCTGTGATGCAAGCTTGGGAATGCATCCCAAGCCTGTGTACAGTGCCAGAGATTGAAGGATCCCATCTTAGACTGGCACTTCTTGGCCTTCACTCACGTGGGCCTGTGGCTCGGGATACTTCCCTTCTCCTTTACTCCTTCTGAATCCTACATGTTTTTATGGCACGCGGAAGTCCTTCCTCCCCCATATACCCACCCAACCTAGTCTAGCTAATCCTCAACATTGCACTGAGCTTATTTCAAGACCACACAGTTCAAGACAACACTTGTTCTCCTGCTGGGGTGCATGTGTATCCTCTCCAGCTGGACCATAATCCTCCTGAAAGCAGAGCCCCGTTCTGATCGTTCCTTTAGTGTGGAAGGCACAGTAGGTACTCAGTGTTTTGATGGAGAAAGCTGAGTTTTACAGTTAAGAATATTTTTTTCTGCGAGGGCTCAGATCAGGCCTGCAGCCCTCTCTCTCCTGTGGCTGCAGACCGTAATGAGGGAGAATGGAAAGAGAGCAGGGAGGGATGGCTCAGCCCCAGGTGCACACATGGCCCAGCCCAGATTCTAGGCCCAGCGGGCATCAGGGCAGCTGTGCCAGGCAGACACAGGAGAGCCTTCCTCTGACCCAGGTGTGAACTGGATGATAAAAGATGGTTTCTCACCCTAAGGAAATCTCTACATAAAAGAAGTTCCCTCATCAAAATCCTCCCAGTGGCCGTAACAGGCTGTTAGTCACATGCGATAATGGCCTGGGGTGAGTAGGTATCAGGCAGCTGGGCTGAACTGCCTCCTTCCATCAGGAGTGAGCTCTTGCACTCCCACATGGTCACAGTATGGCCCTCCAGAGGAACACTTCCCTCACCCAAGAGCCAGTCCTGCATCCTCTTGCCCCAGTTGTGCCCTTTCCCTGGCTGACCATAGCATTGTCTGCTCTTGGAGGTTCCCCGTAAGGAGACAAGCTACCTTGGATGGCTTCCTGATCAGGGGCCTGCTTCTCCCTGGAAACCCAACTTGTCTCATCTCATAATATACTGAGGAGGATCTTGGAAACCACTAAAATGATCATTCTTCCTCTCTCCTTATCATTTCTATATTCCTACTTTTGGAAACTCCACATCATTTTGACCTGGCTCAACCGATTAGGTAGTCCACTCCAAATAAGTTACCAACCCGTACTCACAAAACCACTTTCAGCTGTCGGAGGAGAGGTGGCTATCTGGCGCTGTTTGCAGATGTCTTTCTCTTCTGTTCTTGTTGAATCCTTCCCCAGTTTGCTGGGGTTCCCAGTGGGGGAGTGCTTCCACAGTGCCCACCCCACCCCAGCCTCTGCCTCTCCCTACCCTTCCTGCTTCCTGTTTTCTAGAGCTTTTTTCTTTCTTTCCCCTGAAGGTGATCTCTGTATAAGAATAGCCACAATATGTGTGTGGGAGGTTTAGCAACATAACCTGGAAGATCTCTTACAGCCTCTGGAGTCTTGATTTCCTTGAGTGTCTTGGACTGGATAATGGTGCGTATTAAGGTTTGGGGTAGGGGGACGGTAAAGAATACCTCTGCTTCTTCTTGGACCTGTCAGTGAAGCACAGTTTGGAAGGGAGAAGGCTGGGGATGTTCAAATAGTAGGCAGACCCCCTGAACAACAGTAGCAGCTGTGGTCCAAACTTACTGGCGGGCCTGGAGGCCAGGAGGCCAGTGCCATCATCCCCTCGTGCCTGGTGATGATCAGCCCTTAGAGCTTTGAGTGCCAGTTTAGCAGAGAGGGTGGACTGATCTCTGGTCTTCTCCAAGGACAGCCTGACTCATCAGTCAGCATCCCAGCCCCAGACCAGCCCCAAGGTCCGCTGCATCTGATGTGAGTCTTCAGACCTAAACGAGAGGTGAGGCCGGAGTGAAGGCCCGCACTCTCCTTTTAGTTCTTTTTTTTTCTCCATTATTGGCATGATTTTGACAGTCTCTAGGTGAATGCCTGTAAGGACAAAGGAAATAAATTTAAAATGTGAATGCAATAGGGAAAATGCAATTTGTACAGGCATCTCTGAGAGTTGGATTTCAATTTAAGACCTGGCAGTGGCAGTAAAAGTGCACACCTTGTTTGAAAGGTGCAGTGCCAGTGGGAGAGGCTGGGAGTGGACCGGACATCTATGAAATCCACACTGTTGTAGAAAACCGTAAACCCGGTGTGGCGGCCCAGTGCAGAGACTTAGGATACAAAGAGAGAGGAACTTAAGTTATGTTGTGGAAATGTGACTTCTTAATACCGTTCAGAAAATAGGTACAGAGGCAATAGTCCCAATCTTCTGCTAGAAATTTCACTCGGCTAAAAGCAGAACATTTAAATACACTCTTGCCATGGGCTGCTGAGAGGTCCAGCTCTCAAGAAGAAGTGGGAGCAGCTCTAGGGATGGCCACGCTGGGCTCACTTCCGAGAAAGAGGAAGAGTTAGTTGGGGTGAGGAAATCATGGAGGAGAGAGACCAGTCATTTCGGGGCTCCTCCTCCTGAAAGCAGAGACTGCCATACAGAACTCAGCCCACGGAGGTCAGCCACAGACACCTCAGGAAGCACAGAGAGGAGAACGACCTTGTGATTCCAGGAGAGTCTCTGAAAAGAAGGTAGTTCAAGAAGAGTAGAACAAGCAGGGGCTTGCAGAGAATGCTGAGAATACCACATGGGCCTCTGCGGTGAATTTAAGGCAAGAAGGAGAATGAGGAAGCAACAGCCCCTGCCTGTGAGTGGCCTACAGGCTAGAAACAGCACAGCAGATGCTGCCACAAAGGAATTGACCCAATGCATTTACAAAGCATTCCACTCTTTCTTGTCCAGCTTTATCCCAAGTAGTGGAAGAACCTCCTGATACTTTCTTAAAGCTTCTGACAGTGATCTCTGTGAAATTATGGAGCGTGTGTAGGGGCCAGAGAAGCGAAACATTTTGATTTTCTACAGCTAGGAGGCTGTAGGAGAGTAAGCTCGATGTTAATTCCTGGAAGACTCTTAGGGTATATTCTTTAAACAGTAGTGTGTGTGCTTTCAAAAGAAATCGGTAATTTTAGGAACATGGCAAATTAACTGAACTTTCTTTTATTGTAGGTCTACTAGGTTTAGATCAAAAGAATACCGAAGATAGTGTTGATTTTATTAAGGCACTGAGGGGCATCTATCATGATTTCTTTTGAAAAATATGGAGAAATATGTTAATAATTGTTAGGCCAACACTGGCCCAAAAATGCAGATTAACAGATTGATGTCAGTTTGGAGGGAGGACTTCAGTTCATTGTCATGGGGCTCAGGCCTAGTCAGCATGTCTACCACTGGCCTTCATGAAATTGCAAAATAGAAACTTAACGAATTTGTTGAAGACACAAAGTTGGGAGAGATGACTAATGCCATATAAATAATGCATAGAAAACAATATTTTTAAAATCCATGCTGGTTTTTAATTTAACATGACAGGAGACCAAATATGCTTGATATACTTCCTAAGAACATATAAATAAAGTACCATAAATATGCCAACAAGTTTGAAACTTCCAATCACATTGTAAATCAAGGGGCGCTAAAGAGCAAGTGGAATTCCTACCAGTGGGAATGGGTGAATTGAGAGGCATTTTTCTGGCCTGCACTCCACATGTCTATCCACTGACAGACCCAAAGAGCTAGATTGTTGAATAAGATGTGATTCAGGCAGAAAAATATGAAGACATATGAAAATATGCAAGGTCTCAGAAAATAAAGCATACATGTCCTCCTCCAGAGTCAATGAGTCAATTAATTTTTAATGTTCCAAGTGATTGAGATGAATGAAAATCAAGGACCCCAGCATAGTATAAAATGGACCAATGGTGAATTGAAACCAATTAAATAGAGCTGAGGCATCCTGAGCAAGAGCACAAGCTCTGGGAGCTGCAAATGAGCCCCACCCCTGCCACTTACTAATTGTGGGACTGTGCGAGAGTTATTTAACCTTTCTGAACTTCACTGAACAGGTGTGATTTCTGTGAGGATTAAATAGGAAATGTAGGTAAAGTGCCCAAAATTACAACTCTTATCAACTTTATTAGTATTATTTATAAAAATAACTATGTTAACTATAGTTACAAAATAAAAATTAGAATTTAGTTTTAAAAATAATATTTTGAGAAATAACAATATAAGAAATTGCCTATATAATACAAGACTAAATTGGTAATGACAAGGAAATATTGGGTGCTGGAGGGAAGCAGGTGTTACATGTATTTTAAAACTTACTTGTCTTAATGAAGGGAACCATGAGTTAAAGTTTTGTTTTGAACTTTGTAAATTATAGAAGTTTAATTTGCAAATGCTTTTAATACGTATAAAGGTTAAAAATCCGGGTTTCAACTTTCAAAAACTCAAGATAAAACAAAAGTATACTCTATGACAGCAGTCCCCAACCCTTTTGGCACCAGGGACCATTTATTAGTCTGTTCTCACACTGTTATAAAGAACTACCTGAGACTTAGTAATTTATGAAGAAAAGAGGTTTAATTGACTCACAGTTCCACAGGCTGTACAGGAAGCATGGCCTGGAAGCCTCAGGAAATTTACAATCATGGCAGAAGGCAAAGGGGAAGCAGGCATGTTTTATCACAGCAAAGCAGGGGAGACAGAGAGAGAGCGCATGCACAAAGGGGAAAGTGCTACACACTTTCAAACAACTAGATCTTGTGAGAACTCACTTACTGTCATGAGAACAGTAAGGGGAAGTCCGCCCCATGATTCAGTAATGTCCCACCAGGCCCCTCCACCGACATGTGGGGATTCCAATTTGAGATGAGATTTGGGTGGGTACACAGAGCCAAACCATATCACACCAGTCTCATGGAGGATAATTTTTCCACTGACTGAAGGGATGGGGGCAGGGTTTTGGGATGAAGCTGTTCCACCTCAGATCATCAGGCATTAGATTCTCATAAAGAGCATGCAACCTAGATCTCTCACATGCGCAGTTCACAATAGTGCTCGAGCTCTTATGAGAATCTAATGCTGAGAGGAGGCAGAGCTCAGGGAGTCATGCTTGCTCACCTGTAGCTCACCTCCTGCTGCACAGCCGGTTCCTAACAGGTCATGGACCGGTACCGGTCCACCATTGTGGGGACTGGGGACTCCTGCTCTATGAAACAAAAAATGAGAAAGTAAACACACAGATATCCAGAAGCATAAAACAAAATGACAGAAGTAGGGTTGAAGGTTTAACTATGCTAAAATATGTAAGTGGGTTAAACACTCTTATTATTAAAAGTATAAGACTTACAGATTTTGGTTAACACAGAAAATGTATCCATATTCTGTACAGGAGACACTAAAACAAAGTGTTGCAAAAAGGCTAAAGGTTTAATTAATTAATTAGGAAACAGTATCAGAATAGATTTACAATATAAAGCAGCTGGTGCTATAAAATACAAAATTTAATTTACCTCTGGAAATTTAGAAATAAAAAAGAGCAAAAATTAATAAGGAAACATAATAGCATAAGAGAATGAATGCTATTCATAGTGGTATGCTAAGAAATTTGAAAATCTTAATTGTAACTTTCTAGAAAAATATAAATTTCAACTTTAGATAATTTTTTTCAAAATAAAGAACATTAAAGTTAAAAATTTATTTAATAAAATTAGCATTATCTTGACAAAGATGTCACCAAAAAAGTCTTAGAATAATCTTATACATGTACACAGATGAAAAAAGAAAAATGAAATAAAATTGAATCCATTGAATTCACAGTTAGGTAAGACACAGCCAATGAATTCAAGGATTATTCAATGCTGGGAAATTTAGTACTATAATATATCACATTGGTAAGTCAACTAAAAAATGCAGTATGCAATAAAACTCAATATCCATTTTAAATACAACTCTTAAAATACTAGGAATAGAATGACAACTAATATGATAAAGAATATGTATCTCAAACTAATAGCAAACATTTAGTGATGATGTCCTGGAAGCATTTCCTTTAAAATCAAGAACAAGAAAGGAACGTGCACTAGAACCATTGCCAGTCAGCGTTGTGAAAGGTCGAGGGGTTACAACAAAGCAGGACGTGGAAAGGAAGAGAGAAAATTATCAATATTTGTAAATGGTGTGAGTATAGTCCTAGAAAATCTAGCTGAAAATAGTTAGCATTAATAAAAGGGCCCCAGAAACGTGACTGGATATGACATAAATAGTTTAATAATCAGTAGTTTTTATGTACCAAAAATGACCATCTGGAAAATAAAATGGAAAAGAATTCCTATTTACAATAATTACAAAACTTTTAAAATGTGCTTAGGGAAAATATTCTAAACACATGGGACTGTATGACAAAATTAAATTTAACTAAAAGATATAGAAGAACAGTTAGAATAAATGAAAGCATGTCGTATTTCTATAGGAAAGATTGAATACCTGAAGATGCCAAATCTTTCCAAATTAATTCATGAGTTTAAGAAAAACCCTAATCAACAGCCCAGGGTGTATTTTCTTTGTTTACATTTTGGTTTGGGCATTGTTTGTTGTTTTGGTGGGGAGTGGAAAGGAGAGTGCTTAGAAAAATAATTCTAGAATTTATCTGGAAAAATAACCAGGCCACATTTACCAAGAAAGATATGTGATGAGCACAGTGCGGAAAGGATAAGAGACGGCGTTCCTACAGATGAACAGAATGGTGCGGGTAAAGGAATCCACGGACAGAGCTGTGTGAAACAAACAACCAGGAAACAGCCTCTAGTAATGATATTTGTTGGGGCATAAAATAAAATTTTTAAAAATAAACGTGTCCAAAATAACCTTGTATTCAACAGCACCATTTTAAAAGTAGAAGGCCAGAGCCGTAAAATAATGCATCAGTCAAAGGCAGAAGAAAATTTGCATCCTCCTATGTGTCTCCAAAGTAGCATATACTGTGTACTAGAAAACAAAATCTGTTTTCCCTTACAAAACCAGTTTAAAATTCCCCTCAATTTATGTATGGTAAAAATCACTTTAAGGTGTTTCTCTAAAAAATGAAACTAATATGCAGTGCATCTGTGGCTCATGAGAACCTACTATATGGTAAAGGAAGCAAAGAAGTTTTAAGGAAGGTGGGCGAGGGCAGGGACTGGATTGGTAAGTATTTGGAAAGAAAATAACTTTACATACCTTTTTTTTTTTTTTTGAGACAAAGTCTTGCTCTGTCGCCCAGGCTGGAGTGCAGTGGCGCAATCTTGGCTCACTGCATCCCCCACCTCCCGGGTTCAAGCGGTTCTCCTACCTCAGCCTTCCGAGTCGCTGGGATTACAGGCACATGCCACTGCAACCAGCTAAATTTTTTTGTATTTTTAGTAGAGTCAGGGTTTCACCATGTTGGCCAGGCTGGTCTTGAACTCCTGACCTCAGGTGATCCTCCCGCCTTGGCCTCCCAAAGTGCTGGGATTACAGGTGTAAGCCACCACGCCCAGCCTACATACCTATCTTATACATTTAGACAAAACAAATTACAGGTGGATTCAAATAGTTAAATGAAAGATAATAAGCCATAAGACTTGGGGGAAAATGACTATTTAACTGCCTCCAGAATTATGGAAGACTTTATAAACATGAAAGTAATGGAAGAAGGCACAAAAGAAAAGACTGAGATTCAACTCATAAAAATAGAAAACTTTTACGCACAGAAAAATTACAGAAAGTTTTGGAAGGCAAACACACACTGGGAAAATGTTTATTAAAGTGGTAGACACAGGGTCAATATTGCTGCTGTATAAGGAGATCTTAGAAATCAGTTAAAGAAACACATCCCCATTAGAAAATTTGGCAAAGGACGTGAACAGATTTATTCACAAAATATAAACTACAAACTGGTAAATACATTTTGATTTTTAAAATCAGCCTCACTAGTAAAATAGAAACATAAATTAAAAGAAGATGCTATTTTTCACTTAATAAAGTAACACAGATTAAAAAAATACATTAGCAATAGGTGTGGTAAAATGGGCTCTCATATACTATGATAGAAATAGAAAAAAGTTACAACCTTTCTGGAAACAATTTAGCAATGCATATCAAGGTCTTTGAAATGTTCATACCCTATTACCACTAATTTTCCATCTAGGAATTTGGGCTGAAAAATAATTAGACAAAGTTTTATATTTATGTATAATGATGTTCATTTCAGCTCATGTATAACAGCAAGAAAAGAGGAGAGAACCTAACATCAAAGGGGAATGTTTAAATGTGTTATAACTCATATGATGAGCTAATAAAACTTATGTTTTTGAAGCCAACAAGTTGAAATGCTCATTTCACATTAATAGCAGGATATAAAATATATGGACAGCATATGAATTTGAATAAAGTTTAAAAGGAAAATAAATATGCATAGTATCACATTTTTGTACAGTATAAAAATAAATTCAATAGTATCTTAATAAAAATTCTGGACCAAAACTAATGAGATAAATTTAGTATTAGAAATGCTAAGTTATGGGCTCAGCCTCAAAAAATAGGAATGAAAGAGGACTAACTTAACTATTGCATTTATGAAAAGGATCGGGGGGTTTCACTGCCCCAGGCTTGGTGTTGTGATTGTAGTCGAAGCTGACCTGGGTTGCCTTGGTGGCAGTCTGCGGTGTCCAGGTGGGGAGGTGGCAGTCCCTATGCTCTGTACAGTCAGGCTCGTCTGCTCTCCAAGTTTAAAGAGAAGCAAGGTGTGTCCTCCTCTCATGTTGGTCACATTCAGTGAGGGACCCCAGGGGAACCATCTGGAAACTGTTACATAAGGAACTGCAGAAGGATCTAGGGATGTTTTACCTGGAAACAAGGATATTTAGGGGCAATGGAATAGCTGATTTCACATACATAAAGGGCTACATGAGGCTGAAAAATCAGACTAATTCTGAGTAGCTTCAGGAAGCAGAACTAGATTTTGGGTAGGAGTGAAAGGGAGAGGCAGGTTTTAGAGCCATGTAAGGTGTAGTCAGGTGTTCATCTTGCAAAATGGTGAGCTCACCAGGACACAAAGCATCCTTGAGGAGTGAAGATGAGAGGCTTCATCGGGCAGAAGTTGGAATAGAAGGCATCAAAAGACCCAGCTATAGGATTTCTGCAGTCCCATCATTGACTGACTGGAGGCCCAGGTGGGCAGAAAGAAGGCATTGAAGGGGCATAGACTCCTTAGGCCATTGGTTTTCAACCTTTACTTTACAACACAAGCACCTGAGGAGCTTGTTAAAACAGTGCTGGACCCCACCTCCATAGTTTCTGATTCCGCAGGTCTCAGGTGAGGACCTGAGAATTTGCATTTCTGACAAGCTCTCAAGTGATGTTGCTGCTGCTACCACTGGTGCTCCAGGAATCACACTGTGAGAACCATCTCCTTAGGTCAAGAGCAAGAAATAAGGAGATATTCTTAAGCCCGATGGTACAGAGAACCTAGAAAAAAAATATGGCACACAGGAAGCACATACTAAATGACATATGCCTTTTTTTTTTTTTTTTAATCTCAGACTCTTGGACAATAGTGTTGAAACTTGTGGAATTAAATCACAGACTGGAGGCCGTTCTTTCCAGATCCACATTTCTACCTGGATGATGGGCTCTGTCACCAGGCCAAAGAAATTGATGTTGAGTATTAAAAGCCTCTAAGGGGAGCGGATGCTGCAATTTTCTTCCTTCCCCTCTTAGATGTTCCTAGATGGTGGGGAAGTTCATTGTCACTTAGAAATTCATGAAGGAAATAGAATATTGCTCATGGACTTCAGAATGGCCCATAATTAGCTCTTTTGGGTTTTGTTTTGTTGGTTGGTTGTTTATCATTTGTTGTTTTACTGGACCTTGGAAGGAGTCTTCCTCAGTGAAACCCCTCGTTATAAGAACAGATAGTATATGATGTAGACAACCACAGATGGGACCCCCAAGTTTGATGATGTCCTCAGTGTCCTGCAGTTATTCCAACAAAGATGCACAATTCCCGTCATCATCTCCATTCAAAGTAAGGCTCATTTATTTGAGCTTTCAGCTGATTGGTTTAGGAAGAGAACTGTGTACAGCCTCCCCCACATCTCCCCACCCCTTGCTGCTCTCTTCCTGAGCTCACTATGTCAGTGTGAGCAGACTGTGCGCCTAACACACCGGAGTCTGTTGCCATGACGCTGGGGAGAAATCTGGTTCCTATAGCAACATCAGGTTGACTCGTTGCACCTTATGACACAGGCAGATCTCCAGCAGGGGCTTCTTTGATCTCCAGTTAATCCAGGAGAGATGGACACATGTAGTACTGGAAAATATTACATTTTCCCACAACCCACCTAATCCTGCCTGCCTGCCTTTCATCCTCCACATTACCAAAATAATAATAATAAATAAATCCGCATTCCCTTTTTTTTTGGCAACCTGCAAAAATAAAGCAATGGATCACTTAAATGTTCTCATCAGATTAAAATGTAGTTTGAGGATCAATCCCTATCGCCTCCCTTTCCAAGGCCAATCCATCCGTTAGCATGCCCCCTGGCATGTTCCTCGAGGCCTGTCCATCTGGCCTGGCTGGCTGGTGAGAAGTCCTGTCAGCCGCAGGGGTCCAGGGACATGCCAGTAGTGCAATGGCAGCTCCCTGGGCAGGCCTAAGAGGCCAGGCTCGTTAGCAATGGCAGCAGATGGATGCGGGGGCAGCCCCAGGAGAGGCCAGCAAGTCCGGTGCCGAGAAGCTCCTTGACTCACCATCCAAAGGAATGCGCGGTGTTGGCTTCTGTATGTCACAAAGTGGGCAGCCGGCCTGGGGCACTCGGCACATTCCTGGTCTGGTCTGTGGCGGGAGAAGTGACAAGGAACTGGATCGTTACTGACAGGAAAGCATCTCGTTGTTCTTTAAAGAGACTTTCAGTGAAGGAGGATCCATGATTTTCCCCAACCCTTCATTTGAGTGCCTTTCAGCCTTCCTTGGGGAAAACATCCATATGTTTTCTACTTATATTACTTACTTGTCACCCCTCATTCATTCAGCAAATGCTCACTGAGCTTCTCCATGTGGCAGGCTCCGTTCTAGACCCTGAGCACTGAATAACACAAACGGGGTTTCTCCTCTCCTGGCACCTACATTCTCATGGGGGAGACAGATAATAAGTAAAGAAAATGTCAGGAACATGAATAAACAATGGGGAGTTTTGGGGGAGGCTGCAAAGTGAGTGGTCGGCAGAGGTCTCCTGAGGTGACACTGAGGCCCGACTGCCCTGAGGAGCCTGCCCTGGGACAAGCTAGAGAGAGGGTGTCCCAGGCAGCATGCAGAGGCCAGCATGGAGCGCTCTGAACTGGGCAGAGCAATGGGGCAGGAGTTTGGCGTGGATTCAGGGGCCGCAGCTGTAGGGCTTGTGAGCCAGGGGAGAGATTGGATTTTAAGTGATAGATATGGGAACCATTGAAAGTATTTCAGAAGGGAAACAACAGAATTATATTCGTATTTATGAGTTTGCTCCAGCTGCCTTAACAAGCCCTCTTCAAGCCCATTTTCCTTTTGCCTTTCCATTAGTGGCGATTAAAAAAAGATATTTGCCACCCTTCTTAGGCTTGAAGGTGGTCTGCAAGTCAAACCTCATGCTTTTCTCCAGTATCAGTAAGCTCAGTCCCATTTTTCCTCTCTTGTGCATGATGAACTTTGTTATGCCAGCCTTCAAGGGATATTCCGAATTCCTTTTTCTTAGAATTCTAGAGCCAGCAGGGGCCTTACAGATCACTGGGTCCAGTCCTTATTTTACAGATGAGGAAACTTGGTTGCCACAGTGGTCAAGGGACCTGGCCCACATCACAACTCCGCTAGCCAGGGCTGGGCCTCTGGTGCTAGAACCCAGCACCCTCTCCCGCCCCACAACTAGTAGACAGTAGACTAGTAGTCTTCCCACGCGCACGTTTACTTACCAGTGCTCATTATTTCTTCTCTTCCTTTTCTGATTCATCTCTCTGCCTTCCTCTGGTCCTGTCATTCTTCCCTGGTATGCTGGAATTTTTTAGTAATGGACTGTTGATTGCAGTATGTGGGAAATTTGGCCATAAGTTTTGGTTCTATGTGGTTTTTTATTGTGGTGGCAATTGTTTTTGCCATTTTCTGCTTTGGTGTTATTTGTGGCTCCCATTGGGGCCTCCCTAAGCCCTGCTTATTTTCCCATGACTGGGGACTGGGTGTTATCGTTCGTAACTCAATATTCCAGCCGTGGCATTCAAGGCTACCAACCCTCTGCCTGTCTCAATAGCGGATCACAGCCCACGCCACATTGGCCTTCCGTGGGCCAGGCCTCAGGGTGGGAACTCAGCCAGGGTGGTTTTCCTACTCTGAGGCCTTGGTAGAGCGGTCAGGGCTCCCTGCTGGCTTACACCCACATAGCAGCTCCTAACTCCACAGTTTGTCTTCCCCTCTTCTGTCCACTCCAGCTCAGGGCCCCTTAGCCATTCACTCAGCAGACAAAGAATACTAATAGTAGGTGATAACCACTGCTGCAGGGATGACACATTAGCATTAGGTGACAAATAAACCATCTCCAGTCAACATTATCCCTGCTGCATCCAACCAGCACAGCCGGGAAAGCAAACAATGAGGCAGAAGCGCGTTTCCTCACTCTGAAAGGCATGCATGCACTGGAAGTTGGGTTCATTGGAGAGCAGGGTGGCTTCACATCGGGATCTGTGGCAGGACAGCCTCAGAGCTTGGCAGTGTTGTCTGGGAACTGGGCAATATCAATAATAAGGTGCTTCCAGTGACAGTCTACGTCTTCATCTTTACAAAAGCTTTCAGAGATAAGATTATTGCTCCAGTTTTCAGATGGGGAACAAAATGAGACAGGATTAGTGATTCTTTCAAGGTCAGCAGGCTGGGGAAAGTCAGGGTTGGGACATGAACCCAGTGCAGGGCGCACTTCTCACACACTGCCCTTCTCTCTGGGCAGCAGATGTGCATGTGCTGAGCGGCTGCCAAGGAGACAGGATGGTTGAGACTCTGCAGAAGAAGGGCTGGCGTCTTCCCTGTGCTGCCTCAGTGGGACAGGTTGGGCTGAGATCTGCAAGGTACAAGCAGGGCTTGCTTGGGGTTCTGATGAGAATAATGCCCAGTGAATGATGCCCGGTGTCGTGGCTCAGCAGAACAGGCCTGGCATGAGGCTCAGGAGATGCGTTTCCTGAGTCTGGCCCACCTTCGGCTCCTGTGGCACTGGGAGTACTCTTAAGTCTTAGCTCTCTGAACACCAAGTGAAGGAGTTAGCCTGGAGGTCCCCAACGTTACACTCGCTGATACCATTCTATGATTTACAAAGCTCTTCCTTGATGATCAGATGTTTCTTTTCCGAGGTATTTCAACTTCCCATTTATAGTTAGTATTGAAGTGCCACCTGTGGGTTTTCCAGGCCGCTGTCTCTTTTCTTTATACATCATACCCTAAGGATGCTTATTATTGCTGTTGTTGTTAAATCAAGTCCTTGTCTTAGTATATGTATCTTAACATATTGAGTTAGAGACAGTGCCTAACTTGACAATTCTGACAGTGTTGATATAATCCATGGAGAGTCTTTAGCCCACCTGTTCTGCCCAGAGCTCACTGGTAACTCAGGCTCTCTGCATGGCAAAGTGGAAGACGTTGACCACACCACTTGATTGGGAGCTGTCTTCCTTCCCTGGGATGAAACCAGTCAGGACCTTCTCACATGGGAGGAGTATCAAAGACTAAACCAACCTAGAAACAGTCCAAGAAGAACCAAACAACCAAGCAAGCAAATCAAAACGGGGGAAGAGGACAAGCAGGGCCCCAGGCAGTTTGGCTGGTGCCCAGCACAGGGCCTGGCACTAGCAGGTGTTTGAGAAACATTGAGTGAAATGACATGATTGCTCAGTAGAAGGAACAGCCATGCTCAAGGCCAGAGTCGCCCCTTCAGTCTCAGCCATTGCTTGGGGAAGTGGTCTGTTTTTGCCATTAGAGAACACACTGCCATGGAGGACACTCTAGATCAGAAGTCCAGGTCAGAGTCATGGCTTTGTGACCTCCTGTGTGGCTTTGGGCAAGCCACTAAATTCAGAGCCTCTGTATGTGAGGACAAGCGCCCATTCTTCTTCTTATTGCAGAGTCCTCATAAAATACAACTGGATGATGCCCCCTGAGTACCTGTGCTTGAGGAGGGGGGCAAATAGCACCGAGATGGTGTCTTACCCACCTTTGTATCCCCAGCACGTGGCACAGAGCCCTCACTCATTAGGTTCTCAGCAAAAATGAGTGGGTGGTCGGATGGATGCACAGCTTAGGCGGACAGGTGGATGAATAAATGTGCAAGGAAGGTTCTGGGAGCTGCTGGCGGCAAACTTTGCTTGCTTCCCAAGGATTGTCCTGCCTTTCTGTAATAGGCTAGGGGGCTGTGAGCTGCAGTATATTTCTGCTCACAGGAGCCCTTTCCCTTGGGGAGCTATGTGGAGGGCAAGACCACCCCAAGAACCCCAACATGAAACCTTAACTGGGATTCTGCTGCTCTAGGCTAAGCAATCCTACCTTCTTGACTAGAAGAGTGTGTCTTAGGCATACATTGCTGCACAGAAAACCCCCCACCTCCTCCCTGCTTCACAGAGATGGGGTGAAAGATGGTGGCGCCCTAAGAATGCAGAACCCCTGCGCCACACAAAGCATGCTCGCTACGCCCACTAGCTGGCCAGGAATGGTAGGAATCGCAGGGACCATGATCAGGCCTTTTCTGCTGGGGCCACCTGCTGCTGCTGTTGTCACGTTCTGTGCTCTGCTGCCATCCTCTGCGGGGGTGGAGCCAGCATCTTGGCAGCCCCAGGGTAATAATTAGGGGAGGGGCAGCTCCCCAGCTGGTGCGGTATTTGAGGAGGGGCCTGGAGGAGAAGGAAGGGCTGGGACACGGCCAACAAAAGGAGAAATTAAATGGGCTGTCCTGGGAGCCCATAGTTAGCATTTAAACACCAGCATGAGCTGTGGGTTTCACTGAGCAGGGCTGTGTGCGGCCTCAATGCCCTCCTCTCCCGGCCCCCGTTCTGTTTGTGAGCACAAGCTGGGAGGACTCTCAGCAGAGCCCTAAGAGGTGATGTTGTCATGCCGAAGCCCAGGATTCAGGGGCTTTCATGCAGTGCAAGGACAAACATGGCGAACACCACATGCACCCAGCTGCAACAGCGCTGCACCCCTGACCTACTCACAGCCCTCAAGGAACTCACCGACCAGCCTAGCCTTACAGCGGCCATCACAGGTGTGTTGGGCCCCTGACGTCGAGGGATTTAGGGTTTTGTTTTATTTGCTGTCAGCATGGTTCACGTTGCAATTTCGATTGTGGGGAGACAGCCAGGAAATACGAAAGAAACACCCCATACCTCCTTCACCACAGCCACAGGTACTGAGCATTGAGCACACGTTATATGTTCTTTATCTCCTCCAGTCTGCACTGCTCACTTAAAAGGTGGGGCGTATTATCCCCGTTTCACAGCTGAGTAAAGTGAGGTTCACAAGAATTTTGTGGCTGGCCCAAGTTCACACAGCTAATGAGGAGGGGAAAGGATGCCAAGTGAGTCCGCCTGGCTCCTGGAGCTCCTTCTGCTTCTCCATGCCTTCTGAAGAACACACGAGGCCTCCCTGTGTCCTGTGGGAGAATTCACTGTCTCTACTACATGGGAAAATGTGAAAGAAGGTAGGCCTGAGTGCTCCCGTAAGCTTTGGGGAATGAGAGCTGAGTGAATTGGCCTTGCTAAGTGATCTGGCAATAATCTGGTGGTCTTGAGCCTAGAAGAGGGTTGGGGTGAGTGTGAAGAGTATGATCCCCCGCAGAGCCGAGTCATGACTTCTGTTCTGCCAGGAGCTCACTGGACTCCCATACCCTTCTTTGGACTTCAGTTTCTTCCAGTAATAATGATGATAAAGTCTAGAAATAATACAATTAACAACCACAACTGAGTAAATACTTGGGAATTAGTGAAGTGCTAGGTCTTGTGAGTAGATTCTAGAGGTAGAAACAGCCCCAGAAACACAAGCTAGAAAAAGAGGAACAGCTTCCAGGAGAGTTCCAGGCATCCTAAGGGAAGCACAGGCCTTTGCATGTGGATGGATTCGAATGCCAGATTCCAGCACCCCTCTATGGCCTCTGCAATCTGCAGTCTTTTAAAATTGTTTTTACATTAGAACATCACAGGGTTGGACTGTGCTGCCACAAAAGCGCCTGTCTTCATTACCCATGATTCCTCAAATCATCAAACGTAAGCACATAGATGCCAACCAGTGTCTACGGGGTGTACCAAGCACAGGCCCATGGGAGCCATCTACCCTGTGCGGGCAAGAGGGGAGCAGTTGTCTATGGGAAATTTAAAAACAATTATAAAATTCACAGAAAGATGGTCTACTTTGTATTGTCATCATGGCCTGGCCATTCTAAATAAGGTCAGGGATAAAATACTCCCCGTGGGGGAAGAGTGTTCCCTCACCACTTCACAGGCTACTAAATCTTCATTGCTCGCGGCCATTGCTTGGTTGTCCTTGTTCTTTTTGTTTGTTTGTTTGGTTCCTTCCTTCCTTCCTTCCTTCCTTCCTTCCTTCCTTCCTTCCTTCCTTCCTTCCTCTCTCTCTTTCTTTCCTTCTTTTTTTCTTTCCTTTTCTTTTCTTTCCTTTCTTTGCCAATAGGCCACCATAGTCAGTTTCATGTGTCTTCCTGGTCAATCCCATGTTTACTACACAAATTTAGGTTTCTTTTTTGTGGTCGCATTTAGGAAACTACCTAGAGAATAGTGAGAAACCACAGGAGGGAAGGAGAACAGCGAGAAAAATACTGTTTTCTTTTTGTTGTTTACTCATAAATGTCACAGAAATATTTCAATTCCTTTTTGGTTTTGATAAGTGCTTTTTTAAACCAAGGCCTAAATCAAGGGCCTCTCTTGGCAATGTCCCTTTGACAGAACCGAGGGAGGGTGGTAGGGCAGGGAGGCACAAGCTGCAGAGGCACTTGTACTGTACAATTTTCTGGGTCCTGACTGATAAATTATTGTGCATCTTGCGCGTGCTCTGACATGCAATACAATTTGTCCATGTAACGGTGATGATAGGCTGTCCGGGGCTAATAATCATGAACCCTTTATTTAGCTCCTTCAGCCTTTTAGAGAAATCTTAAGTAACCGTTCATATCCCTTTATCGGTTTTCTCTTCCACATTTTAGCATAAGTGGAAAAAGCTTTTAACCCTGAGAATTTTACTCACCCTGGGGCTGGGGACAAGGAAGAAGGCACGTTGTTAAAAGTATACAGGAATTGGAGGATCTTGACGCTCCCGATAGAACAGCTTTTTCTTGGTCTGCCTCCTAGGAGTGTGAGGCTGTCTGGGTGGTAGAGATTGTCCAGTCCATCTCTCATTTTACTGGTGAGGAAGGGCTGCAAGCCCTGAGACGTAAGTAACTGGCCCATGGTCACATGGCACAGTCATCTGGAAGTGACATTGAGCTCCCTTCACCCGTTACAGAGAGCCTGCCATGATGCGGGACATAATAATATAATTAAAGACATAATAATACCAGCTCTTCTTTGGCACAGGTCCCCTGGTTCCCATCCCCACCCACGTGACGGTCAAGTCAGCTTAAGCACATGTTCAACACTCTGCCCAAATGGCTGGGTGTCCCTTGTATCCTTTTCTGTGTCCAAGTTATTGATGGTAGATTGTGTTCTCTGGAAGACAGATGCCGTCCTGGTGTGAATTGCTTCCTGTAGCATCTGTGTAGTCTAACCCTAACTTGCATGGTGCTTGCATGGCAATTTTTGGACTTGGCTTTGCAAACTTTAACAGGTGACGCTGCCTGTTTCTTTATAGGCACAGTCTTGCAATTGACGTGACTAAAAAGCAATACCTGGACAATGGTATTAGGATTCAAATATAGCTTCTAAAAGATTGGAACGATAGCAAGAGGGCATGCAGGCATTCCATCTGTGTGTTTAGGTGGTAGCAAGGAGCATTCAGTTGCTCTCTGTCTGCAGCTGATGTTTTTCACCCCTCTGGGAGCCCTGTACTGACCTCTTCTGATAAACTGGGCTCTTAATAGGTTGGTTAGATTCCCAGTGTTTCCCCATCCCTCTTTCATCACATACACAAGGGGTTTGTCCAAGTGAGTATCACAAAGGTTGTTCTTGGCTTAAGGCTGGCACGAAAGGGCTCTGCCAGTGAGCAATGTTAGAATTAAAGACATAATAATACTAATTAACTTCCCCATGCCTGTGATCTCTGCATTTATTATTTGTGTAGAGATAAAGCCTTAAATAACATGACTGGCCTCTTTGGGGGCCCTGCTTGGGAGTGGGTGGGGGGCAGTGTCCTCATTACAGCACGTAAGATGGATGGTGTCCTAAGGCAGAGGCACATCACCAAGGATCACCTACGGAAGGTGCAACCTCCTTCCCAGCTGGCCCATGTGCTTTTTCCCAGCAGCACGTGGGATGGGGAGGGGGACTGAGGCGTGTGAAAGAAGAGAAGCAATTTCCAGGGATGTGGCCCTTTGCAAGGTCTCCACATCCATGGCCATCTGCCTTCCAGGACCTGCTGTGAACTGTGCAGCAGACACACTCAAGCTGGCTGCCTGTGGTTGTGGGAAGTCCCTCACTCGTCTGTCCTCAGTTTTGTCATCTCTGAATGGAGGAAGGGAGGTTAGATCAGGCTTCCAAGAGTCCTTGAAGTTCCTGAAATTATATATAAAATGTGAATGTGTGTCAGGCATTTGTCAGGAGCTAAAAGGCCATTGCCTGTGATTCTCAGAGGTCCCTGAACCAAAGGCTAAGGGCCACCAAGTGAGATGCTCCCCAAGGATCCATCTTCCTCTTCCCGATTATGATTTTAGAACTTCCAAACCTAACGTGTGTTGTCAGCTCAGACAAACTCGGCATTCAGGTTGTAGAGACAGATGATGGATACTCGGTCAGAAATGCCCTATAAATTAGCTGCTTTAAAAGTATTGACCAAGTAGCCTTCCAGGAAAGTTCCCCAAATATGGTGGTTCTGGTGTTCCCACCTCATCTGCAACAGCCCTGGGAAGCCTGGCTCCTTGCCTCCAGGTTATCCTTGATGTAAGGCCCTCCACCCCAGGACACTGTAGCAATCCTGGGGCTAACCCTGAAGACCATTTCCACTATTGGGCAGCCTTGGTGGTTTCCTTGTCGTAGAGAACTAACCCAGTTTCCCCAGACTGGCTACCTTCTCATCATCTCACCATCTCTAGCTTTCACTCAGATAGAATGATCTCAGAGCAATCGGCAGCATTTCTCATTTGGAATTTTACTAACAAATTAATAATAATGACTTTGACTATGGGGATGCTTAAGAAAATCTCCCAGAGTCCTTGGAGGTATCCTGGGAGAAGATAGAAACAACTCTGAGAATCAGAACATCTGGGAGGATTCTGCAGATGGATCCCAGGGACAGCCCAACAATCAGAGGGCCCTCCTTCAAAGCAAGTGCTGCCTCCAGCCTGGGACAGACCCATCCCTCTCTGTGTCGTTTGTTTTCCCAAACATTCCCTTCTTAAACTGGGGTTCATGAAGTCTATAGATGGAATTCCAGAGGGTTTATGAACTTGGAGAATAACTGGATCTGTATTATCACAGGCTTCTAGCCGAAATTTCTCACGGTATTCCTTCGGAAATATAGACAACACACCACGATAGCATTAGCAGTTTCTGTTACTTTGTCCACCATTAGAAACCATGGATATTTTCTTATCATGTTAAGATGGTTGCAAATATCTCAAAAATATTGTTTGCTTTCAATACTACTTCAAAATTCTGGTAATCCACTAGATTTTGTTATTGAACATATTATCAAAGAAGCATGCATATTTGTGTATTACAAAATTGTCTTTAAATATTTTTGATATCTATATTTCAACATAACTGGCTTTATTTGCAATCCTTTATTTCCATTTAAGAACATTATTCTGAGAAGGACCTACAGCCATCATGAGAACCACCAAAGGCAGCCACGGCACAAGAAGCTTACAGACTTCTCTAAATTGGCAATTCACATTTCAATCCTGTGCTGCTTGTGTCTGAATCATATCATAGGGGGAGCTCTGAGCTTATGTGAACATCGAGGCTGTGGGAGACAGAAAGGAGAGATGTAGGAGCCAACCTTGTGTGTGCTGAGATTCGAAACCAGTCATATATCCCATAAGCAAATGTTCCTGAACTGGCAAATCCCAGAATGTATTTTGCCCTGGGCACCCTTTACCTCCTCATTAAATAAGAAAATAACCCATGAGTATTTGAAAGGAACTTGCATCGATGTGGAACTGACTGACTTAGAATAGAGCTCATCCGAGATCTTGAGATGGGCTTATTGACACAACTGCCTTTCAGCTGTTCTTGAGAGTCCCACAGGATGGGGAAAGCCTTGGTATTAGTCACTGGGATCAGAGCTGGGAAGCTGCTTAGCTCTGGGCTCAGCAGGCTGGACCAAGGCCACTTGTAGGTAAGAGAGGCAGTGTTCCCTAATGCACTCTAAATCAGCTGGAACTAGTTTGTAATCCTGGATTCAAGTCCCAGCACTATCATTAATGAACTGTGTGATACAGGCAAGTGGTTTATCAGCCTTCTCTTCCATAAAATGGGGTGCTGTGCTGTGTAGGTGTGCCTGGCTTGTAAGCACTAAACGAGTGTAGCTATTACTATGATCATATGCAAGCAGCACCTGTAGCATTTGGAAGGCTCAGGAAAAGAAGGGTGGGTGGGAGCAAAGGCGAACAAGAGCAGTGGAGACTAAAGCGGGTTGTCTTGTGGCAATGCTTAACCTAGGGGCCTGGAATTTCCCCCTTTGCCTGGTCTTACTGTCATTGGAATAATCGTAACCACTCCTGGGTGGTAAGAGACCAGCAATATAGCTGTAGTTCGTTGGGTGGCAGGAATGTGCCCTTTGTCCTTGGTTTCTAAGTAATGATGTCTTCATGTCCGGTTGAGCGAGGGGTCAGCTTCAACCCTACAATAAACCACTGGAGTTATAAATGGAAAGCCTGAATTCCCAGACAGAGGAGGGGATCCAATGAGACAGCAGAGTAAGTAGGGAATTTTCACTGCCTCGTCTGCAATGATAATGTGAATAGCAATAATAATCATCCTAAGAAAGGATTTTGTCTCAGAGCCAAGGCAAGGAAAAGAGCCTTTTCCCATGCCTTGCTGGGGAGAGCTAAACACTCAAACCACGTCAAAATAGAAGGAACCAAAAATACAGTGAAGTACCCTTTGCCCCAGTGAGAAGCCAGTGCAAGACAACCCCCTGCAGAATGGGCCAGAGGGCAGAAGAAGAGGCCAGGGCCCAGTCCTGAATTTGTCTGTTGGTTCTCACTTCCTCCTTTAATCATTTCAGAAGAGCTGTTAATGAGCAGGAAATCTAATTGATTAGCATTTCATCCTGGCTTCCCTTTCTGCCAAAGGTGCTAATGAGCAGGGAAATCACAGATCCTTCGGGTGCAAGGTACTTGAGAGGTTGTGAATGCATTTGCCACCCCTACATGGAGAACCTCATCTGAACCTCAGCAAAGTGATAAGGACCACTCTGATTTTTAAAACCCTCCAGACAAGCTGCCTTCCTTCTGTGGATCACACACCACCCAGGTTGGCAGCAGTGCCACCAGAAACACTGTTGCACTCAAGTTCTCTCGCAGGTGACTCATCTGCATGCTCCTTGGCGGAGAATTGCGGGTTACTGTACTGTCTTTGTGTAAGAGTTCTTCATATTCTCGAAGATGTTTGTTACATCTTGTTTCTACTGTCTTTCCTCCAGGTTACACATTGTGCGTCTTCCACCCTTTCTGTGCAAGTTGTTCTTTCTGACCCTAATCACCTTGTGTTGTTGGATCTTACTCCAAGTTCATCTACTTTGGTCATGGATTCGGAACTGAGCCTAGAATCCATGAAGGACTCTAGCAAGAAGGAGCCCAATTAGAGGTCTCCTGGCACCCTGTTGTTGTCTCCTTTTTTTCTTTCTAACAAAAGCCCATGGTCAGTCTCTCCAGTTCATGACTCTTTTTCAACCCCAGCCTCCCTTTCTCCGTTTGTATACATGCCCTATTTTTCTTTTCCTGGTAGACAAACCTGCACTTTTCCTTCTCTGAACAGCAACAGTGAAAGGGAAGGGAGGTGGAGGGAGAGTAAGCCACATGGGCAACCTGCAACCTGGGTCTCCAGCCTCTTGCAGTCTTGGTCCTCACCGTGGCATAGTATAGTACCAGTAGAGGCACTGCAGGGACGGATGAACTCCATAGCAAGGCATTGCAAGAGGCCTTTGGAGAAATTCCTTTGCAATTTGAGCAAAGCCCACTCCTTGGCTTAGCAAATCTTTTTACTTTTTGGTCTGCTAGAATTTACTGCATGAGTAGTTATCCAGAAGGTACGTCTCTGTCCCATTCGGCTTTATTAGACGCCATCTGGAAAGGGGCTGGGAGTGGTCAGCCTCAGGGAGGGGAGCCAACTGACCGTGAAAGGAGGGAGATGAGAGCGAAGTAAGCGGAGTGCTCGCTCCCCAAGGATTGAAACTGCCTCCCCCGAGCTGAAGACTTACAAAGACATAGTCCAGATTCCCAGAGCAAATGAGGCTTTATACCCATAACAAGTTGTAATTTGAGTCACCGAGGAAGTTAAGAAAGTGAAAACATGAGCAAATGCCAGTGTGATGGAATCAGAGTCTCCATGCTGGAAGAGACTTCAGAGGGATCTGCTTGAGCTCCCTGGCTTTATAGACAGGAAGACCGGCCCCCTCAGATGCACACAGCCAGGTACTGCATGGCCGGGCCAGAGGCTTTTCTGATGCCTGCCTCCCTCTCCCGGCAACGGAACCTCATCACCTAGTTCTGATAGGAAAAAAACAAAAAATGAGGTGATCAGAAAACAACTTCCTCAACTTTCTCAGTCTCCACCAGCAACTAAAATTGTTCCTATATCCCCCTCACCTTATCCACTTAGCACCCCTACACCCAAGGGCAGCTAGGACCCGCTGCTGTCTCTCCATGACCTCCCTCCCTCTGTAGCCTTAGGTAAGCCCCTGGCAGCTTTTGCCTGGAAATTTGCAACAGTCTCTTGACGGGTCCCCCTGCCTCCCTCCAGTCTTAATTCACCTGTCACTCTGTGGCTGCGTTACCCATCTAAAACGCAAACCTGATAAAATTGCTTCTGTTTAAAAGTCTTGAAATCCTGCAATGGCCCCAGTGGCCCCTAGGATAACTATCAAACTCCTTAACATGGGCTATAAATAGGTGGTTTTCACCCCTGGGTGTACATTAGAATCACCGGGGATCTTTTTAAAATTACCCATGCCTGGGCCTCACCCGTAGTGACTCCATAGAGTGGGCCTGGGCGGGGCCAGTGGTGTCCTACAGCTGGAACCAGCCCCAGCGACTCAGGAGAGGCCATCGCTTCCAGGAATCTTATGAGTGGGTTGTTAAATGACCATTATTAAAAATTATACAAACTTGTAAGTAAGTACATTATGTTAAAAACAAAGGTAATACATACTCAAAAGTCAGGTTTGCCTGATGACTTTACTACCTTTCGAGGTAATTTCTATTGATTGTATCTGCTGGGTGGAAATACTATATAATGGTATGCTACTACACATCTCTTCCCAACTCTGCAGTCAGTGACATCCCATTGGTAGCTTGAAATTGACCATGGCATGAGTATTTACACCATAGAAATTGGCAAATGCTACAAATCAGCCCCCGCCCCCCAACAAGTCATTAAACATTGGTATCACTGGCTGCGGCTCAGGTATTTACATGATTTTTTTAAAGCTCCTCCAGTTGATTCTGATGAGCAGCAGAGTTGAGAAGCACCAGCCAGGATCTGACTCTTTCGGCCTCTTGAGCAAGCCTCATCTCTTAGAAAAACTCTCCTCTTCCCCCCAACTTTCTTCAGTCCTGCCACACACAACCAACTGCAGTGGCCCAAACACGAGTGCCATGTTATTTCTCATTCTGTGTTTTTACTCCTAGACACACTGATTCTTCTGCCTGGAATGCCTGTCACTTCCTTGTCTGCCTGGCAAGCACCTGTTCATCTTCCAAAACTCAGTTCAGTACTTTGTCCTGTGTGAGTTCTTCCTATACCTCCTCCCCACACAGGTTCACCACTCTGCCTCTGTGACCTGTATGTCTTCTCATTAAAGGGCTTTTAGAATTTTATGGTACTTTCTGATTATGTGTCTCTATCTCCACCCCCATTAGACACTAAGCATCCGAGGGCAAGGGTGTGCCCTGTTTCTCTGCATCCCAGCCTGGCCATTAGACACTAAGCACCCGAGGGCAAGGGCGTGCCCTGTTTCTCTGCATCCCAGCATGGAGTGCAGTACCAGCATAGTAGATGCTCAGTCCGTGTTTACTGGATGGATAAATGAGCTAAACCAGGTTTCCTGACTCCTGGGGCAGCCTTCTTGCCACCCTACTCCTCCACCTGACCCAGCCTTTCTAAAGGCAGGAAGAGTAAGTTACTGCCATACCTGTGATGGACCACATTCTGGGCTTGCTGCTGCTAGACATGGTGTGAAGATGGTTCTCACAGCTCTTTTAACAATAAGACTTTTTAAACTGACTTTAGTTTTTCCAGGTTTAGAATTCTGTCCATTCATTATTCATTCAATAACATGCCAACATTATTCCAGGCCTAGAGATGCAGTGGTGTGCAAGGCAGGGGAGGGCACTTTCTTCAGAGCACTTTCAGTTAGGAGGTGACTCAGATGATTAAAGAAGCAATGACTGGCTGGGTGCAGTGGCTCATGCCTGTAATCTCAGCACTTTAGGAGGCCAAGGTGGGTGGATCATTTGAGGTCAGGAGTTCGAGACCAGCCTGGCCAACTTGCTGAAATCTCGGCTCTACTGAAAATACAAAAATTAGTCAGGCGTGGTGGCAGGCGCCTGTAATCCCAGCCATCCAGGAGGCTGACACAGGAAAATCGCTTGAAACTGGGAGGCAGGGGTTGCAGTGAGCCGAGATTGCACCACTGCACTCCAGCCTGGGCGACAGAGCAAGACTCCATCTCAAAAAGAAAGAAAGAAAGAGAGAGAGAGAGAGAGAGAGAAAGAAAGAAAGAAAGAAATGACTAATAAGTGAACTAAGAGCGAAAGAAAGAAAGAAAGAAAGCAATGACTAATAAGTGAACTAAGAGCTATAGCATGGAAAATGCTAGGCTCCATCTAGGGTTAGCTCCTAGTCTGTGGGGTTTCATGAAGGCTCCCCAGAGTAGGTGGAGCCAAGGGCTGACACCTGAGGCAAAGAGGAAGGTGGAAAGCTGTTCCCTGCAACTGGAAGATCCTGTGAAAGGGCTCCAGGGCCAGAGAGAGCTCAGCAGCTGCAAGGAACAGAAAGAAGTTGCCACAAAGCCTGTGAGGAGTGACAGCAGAGGGGCGAGGGCAGGAGGGGCTTTGGAAGCCATTTTCAGGAGTCTGGATTCTATCCTAGGAGCAGTGAAACCCCACTGAGGCATAAAACCAGGGAGCCCCCTTACCAGATCTGTGCTAAGAGAACTTGCCCAGATCAGTGGCCCAGGAGAGATGAAACTAGAGAGCAGGAGACCAAGCCTTGAGTAGGGAAGAGGCTGCTGCAATGGATAGAAGGGAGGGGTTTCAGAAGCAGAATCATGTCTCACTTATATGTGGAATCTAAAGAAATGAAACTCATAGAAGCAGAGAGTAGAAAGGTAGTTGCCAGGGGCTGGGGGGCTGGGGAAAATGATTTGGGTCAAAGTATACAGAGTTTCTGTTGTAAAATGAGTAAGTTCTAGAAAACAAGTGTGCAGCATGGTACCTATAATTAATAAAAATATACACTTGAAATTTTCTCAGGAAGTAGGTCTTACGTGTTCCCACCACATACACACACAATTTGCTATGTGTGGTGGGCACATGTAAGACTATGGTGACTATGAGGTGATGGATATGTTGATCACCTTGGTTGTGGTAAGCACTTCATAGTGTATACCAATGTCAATCTTACATCTCAATAATATGCAGTTGTTATTTGTCAATTATACCTTAATAAAGCTGGGGAAAAATAAGAGCAGAATCATGGAACATCATGACTGGATTTGATGATGGAGGTGAGGGAAGTATGAAGAATCTGAGAGAGGTAGGGAGAGCTGATCAGTTCGTGGTTCATGTTGGGTTTGTGGAGTTTGCAGTGCCTATGATGTATCCAAGTGTAGTTGATCAGTTCATGGTCCATGTTGGGTTTGTGGAGTTGGCAGTGTCTGTGACATGTCTAAGTGCAGTTGATCAGTTCATGGTTCATCTTTGGGTTTGTGGAGTTGACAGTGCCTATGAAATATCCAAGTGCAGTTGATCAGTTCATGGTTCATCTTTGGGCTTGTGGAGTTGGCAGTGTCTGTGGCATATCCAAGTGCAGTTGATCAGTTCATGGTCCATGTGGGGTTTGTGGAGTTTGCAGTGCCTATGACATATCCAAGTGCAGTTGACCAGTTCATGGTTCATCTTTGGGCTTGTGGAGTTGGCAGTGTCTGTGGCACATCCAAGTGCAGTTGATCAGTTCATGGTCCGTGTTGGGTTTGTGGAGTTGGCAGTGTCTATGACATATCCGAGTGCAGTTGTCTAGGAGTCACTTAGAAATTCAGTTCTGGAAATTTGAGGAGAGATGTGGGAGAGAAATATAGATTGGGGTCATCAGTGTATGATAACTGAAACTATAGGAGCAAGGGTCATTCATTGTCTAGGAAGAATGACTAGGGTAGGAGAATAGGACATCACATTTAATCAATGACCAGCGTAGACAGAGCTAGTAGCAGCAATGAGATGAGTGGCTAGAGAGGTAGAGAGAAAACCAGGAAAGTGTGGAGTCATGGAAGCTAAGGAAGATGGTGTTGGGAATAGAGGTGGTGAACAGAGTCCCCTGTTCTTGCTGATAGGAGAGGTCAAATGAGATAAGGACAGAGGCATGGCCTTTGGATTCGGAGATGTGTTGATCACCGGTGCACTTGGCAAGCATGCCAGAGGAGTGCTGAGGCAGAGGTCAGGGCACACTGTGCCAAGCAGTGGGAGGCAAGTGATGGAGACAAGCGTCTGAACTCTAGGACACTGTGCTGGGAAGGAGAGGGGTGAAAGAGGACAGTTTTGGGATCAAGGGATATCTTCTATTTTTGTTGTCGTTTGTTTTGAAGTAGGAGAGGCAAGCTGGCTAAACTTTAAGTAAAAGGGAAGATTGTGATCCTGTCCTCTGTGAGTGAAGGAGAGCATCCTTTTAATGTGATCAGTGCCAGATGACATCTTACAAGCCCTGTGTCTAACCTGATAGGCATTTAGAGTGGCCAAGGCTTCCTGGACTGGCCTCATTTCATTGATGACTGCTTTTGCAGAGACTCCATTGCCTCCTAATTGTCTACACTTGGGGCCTCCATTTTTCTGTTCCTTGGCAGAATTTTAGAAGAAGCCTCCTGTCACCAGCCTTTCGGAGTCCCCACTGATACTGGTGTGTGTGCTCCTGCTGTGGTGCTGCCCACCCACCCTCGTTCTTCCAACCCTCCGGCACTGAATCCCTCCTTTCACTCCCTCTGTCCCCTGGGCAAGTTCCAACTGGTTACAGTGAATTCCCGTATTTCCCTCCTCTCTTACTTCTCATTTGTCAGAGTGCACAGGAGGCTGCCTGGAATGCCCTCTACTCCCAGGCTGAGGAAATTAAAGTAGCTAAATTTTTATTATAGCGTCTCTCAAGAATATTTCTAGAAATCAGAGTCGTTGCACCTTACTACTGAATAGAAGTTGAGGGGTTATTTGACCCATTCCCTTTAATTCTAGGCAGCTTGATTTCCAAACTCTTTGTAGGTACATCTTCTTTAAGATTTCTATATAAAAGGTCCCCCAAGCCCAGCCCTTATGACTAGGGTGACCATGTAATTTTGCATTCAAACAGAGATGCCAAAGGGGGCCCTGACCAAACAGGACTTGGGAACCCAGGTATGATCTTTGGGAACACCAGAACAACAACCAGTGTAAATGAGGACTGTCCTGGGCTAGCCAGGACATACAGTCATCCTGCCTGTGATGAGTAATGGGGGACAGAACCCGAGAGACTCTTTTTTGGCTAGTGCTTAACATTAGGGGACAGTCACTGAGCATTTACTATGGATTAGGCATTGTTCCAGACACTAGAACCGACAATAAGATATAATCCTTGCCTTAAAAAACTGTTGGGGAAGAAAGACACAAATAAAATTTGCCATAATTCTGTGTGATAAGTTTTGATTTCAGCTTTGGTAAGTAATAGCTTTATGGACGAAGTGCTTTGGGAACAAAGCAGAAGAGGGATGAGTTTGGAGGGGTTCGAGAATCAGAGGAGGTGACAGGAGAGCTGGGCTTTGAAGATGATCAGGATTTCTTGGGGAATAGGGCTGCAGGAGAGGGAATGTGTGCCAAGAGTGTGGAACAAAGTCACAGTGGGTAAAAGAGAGAGCAGGAGCTAAAGCTGGGAACTGGACAGGGCCCTGACAGGACCCATTCACCTTCTGGAGGCATCATTCATTCTGTGCATTTGTGATCTCTTTTTGCGTGAGTGCAAGGTCTGAAGTGGCCTGTGGCATGCTGGAGCTTAGTAGACACATCTGGTGAAGGTGTGGAGAAGGCCAGAGTAGGAAACCACTAGAAGTGGAGAGGTCACCTCAGAGACTCTCCACACAGCAGTGGTGGTGTGGTGGTTCTGAACCAAGGCAGGGTCAGAGAGGACAAAGAGGAGGAGGCAACTCTAAGAGAGCATTTGGCAGCTGAGACGATAGGACGCAGTGACTGACGTGGAAGGTGAGGAACGCAAAAATGCCAAGATCAGACAAGCCTGCTTCGGAAGACCAAGAAGATGGGGTTTCCCTTCATTGAGACAGGGAGCAGGAGAGCAGCTAAGTCTGACGTCACCAAAGGCCGTTTGGGGCATGTTTGGGTGTTTGTGGTGCATCCACACGGACACGTCCATTAGGAGTTTGTATCTATGGATCTGGGGCTCGAGGGACAGATTCATGTCAGAAATACTGACTCCTCGGTGCACTGATCGAAGATGTGATTGTAGATGAGATGACTCAGGGAGCAAGTGTGGAGCGAGAGGACTTGGGAACCCAGGGTTGATTTTTGGGCAACGTCTAACCCCAAAGAAAGGGCAACCATGAAAGGCTGTTCAGAAGCAGCAGTCAGCAGGGTGGGAGGGAACCAAGAACAGGACTGTCAGGGAAGCCCGGAAGGAAGCAGGGTCAAGCTGGGAATGCTGGATGAGCAGTTTTCTTGAAGTCACGGGCAGGAGCCATGAGAGTGGGCGGGAGGCAGAGAGGAGGAAACAACAAGGTGTAGGCTGCTCCTTCTGAGTGCTTGAAGTGGGGCAGAGACAAGGTGTGAAGATGGAGGGTGAGCTGGGGTTTAATTGAAAGTATTTCTTTTCAGGTTAATGGAGTTTTAAGGAAGTCCCTTTTTACAGTGACTTCTGGAAGAACACCCACTGTGTTTGCCCTCTAGACCTGGGCTATCGAATCCACTAGCCACTAACCAAGTGTGGCTATTTAAATTTAAATTAATTAAAATAAATAAAATGTAAAGTTCAGTTCCTCAGTGGCACTGGCTGCGTATCAGGTGCTCAGCTGCCACGTGGCTGGTGGCCACCATGCTGCACAGCACTGGCACAGAGCGTTCCCGTGTTTGCCAGGAGTTCTGCTGGACAGCCTTGTTTTAAACTCTGCGTTTCACCATCTTCCTAATCCTGCCGTTTGGAACTTAGTAGATATATAAGCCCAATCTGCTTATCTAGTTTCCAAACCTAGTTCTGAGGTGAAGAAAACCAGATGGTATTTTTATCATATAAGCTGAAGAATTCTTACAATTTTCAAGTCAACATTTTTTTCAGGCATTGACCGATAATAAATTGCTCCATGTTGTTAAACATAAGAGAGAGAAATGTAAACATGAGAATTATTTCTACTGAGCCATCTATTTAGTCTTTCCACAGCTACCATCATAACCACTTCCATCTGATCATTAGCTTTTGTGCATCTACAGTAACTTCATTTTTCTATTTTTTTGAAAGTTATGAGCTCATTAGGGAAATTTAGCACCATAGCCCCTTCCTTCCAGGAAGCTGCAGAGGCCCTGCTATAGCTTTCACCTGTCTGGGCACCTAAGCAGACCTTGTCAGCTGCTGGGAAGAAAAAGCATCTGATTTGCCAGCCCCTCGCATGCATCCATCAGCCGGGGGTGGGTTTCTGAGAAACCGTTGTGTCTGGGCCCAAGCTCAAAGCACACTTTTCATTCCTCCCTGAGCTATTTTCCTTATTATTCTTTAGAGGGGATTTGTCATGGGGTGATTTGGTGTCTCCAAGATACCTGGGTTTAAAAAGGTCCTTTGCATTATTCTGCATACAGCGGGACCTGAACTTGGGCTGGAGGAATGTTGCTGATGCCCAGGTGGGAGGCAGAGGATTGTACCTGAGAACTTTTCCTGTGGCCTTTACCTGGGGGAGGAGAGCATTGTTGGCAGAATGTTCTCAGGGCTGGCCCCATCCCACATGGATGTGTTCATGGATGAGTTCAGCAGAAGTATGGCAGCTAGGGAGCTTTTCTTTATGTCCATCTGGGCTTTGCTATTTGGCTGAAATTCCTGGACCAATCCTTGTGTCCGTAAGAACCCTGTGTCCTTACCTTGTGTAGACTGTTGACTACTGTTAACCCTCTAGTATTAGCACAGCAAAGTACTGTCGTGCACTTCAAGCCCCTGTACAAACACATGCCTCTCAGCCAGACCTCACCCTGGGAGCTGCTCCTGAGTCAACAGCCCTTGAAAGTGCACTGTCCTGCCTCGTAGCTGGAAGCTAAGGCTGCAGCTTCATCTCCCGTGGAAACCTGGGCTCACTAGGAGGGGCAAGGCCTCCAGACCACTGTCTTACCATAGAAGCCGCCTAGCAAACTGCAAACCAAGCAGAAAATGCAGGCTGGGCTGAGGAGGCCTCTAACTGATCACCAGCCAAGCAGAGAAGGGGTGAGTGGCGTGTGAATGACTGCTAGCTCTAGGCCTGGACCATGGACTCAAACCCTGCTGGCTGGCCCTCCACCATCTCCTCCTCCAGTGAAGACTGTGGCGTCCAGTTGTGAGGCTAGAGTACACGCTTCTGACTGTGGAATCCTTCTCATTTTCTGGCTCTGCCATCCACTGGCTGTGTAACTTTGGGCAAGTGTGGCCTGACAGCCGAAAGCTTACCCCCACTCCTTGCTAGCTGTATAGCTGGGGGCAAGCCATAGAACTTCTCCGAGCCTCTGTTTCTAGTCTGCAAAAGAGGATAAAAATACTTACTGTGCAGGTTGTTGCAGAGATGAAATGATGTTTATCAAACGCCTAACACGAAGGCTCTGTAGATGCTGGTTCTCTATTCTCTCTGGTTTAAATCCTTGGCAGGTACTGGTTTTCTTACTAAGAAGGTTATAAGATCAAAATTTCTTATTTTGGGGAATTAAAATTCAGGAAAGGGTTTACATCTCTGAATTAGGCTGAAAAGGGACACTGGGGATTGGGCGTGGAGGCTCACTCCTGTAATTCCAGCACTTTGGGAGGCTGAGATGGGAGGATCATGGGAGGCTAGGAGTTCAAGACCAGCCTGGGCAACATAGCCAGATCCCATCTCTACATGTCTACAAAAATTAATATAAAAATTACCTCTGTCATGGGCCTGTAGTCCCAGCTACAGGCTAAAGCAGGAGGATCTCTTGAGCCCAGGAGGTCGAGGCTGCAGTGAGCTATGATTGTGCCACTGCACTGCAGCCTGGGCAACACAGCAAGACCCTGTCTCTAAACAAAAAAAAAAAAAAAAAAAAGGAAAAGGAGGGACACTGGAGAAGAAGCTCCACAATTTTCCAAGGTGCCAGGGTGAACCAGCACGGGCCAGGCGGAGGCCTGTCGTCTGCACTCCCACATGGCCCTCCTCCTACTCCTGATGTGGCTTCTCTCTGGTATGGACGCAGGAGCTGGTCCCTGGCCCACAGGAGAAACTTGGACACAGCCATGATAAATGCAGGCTTTATAATCCAAGAGCTTGAAAAGATAAGAGTGACTAATAAATAAAAATTTCTCCATTTCTTCATGCTTGATTTTCAAGGGAAGATGTAGAATAAATTTGAGCCACCTTCCCCTGCAAGTATACCTTTAAATATTAAATATTTTACTTAATTATAAAATCCCCTGCTGTCTGGAGAGAATGGCCACCTTCTCTCCTTAGTGGAAATGATGTCATCTCATTTACTGAGTTTGTGAATGTAAAGTGTTTTCAGACTGTAAAACCCTGGATGGGGTTCTGGAAGGCCTCCTCTCTGGGCCCATCCAAAGGGGTCTTCAGAAGTGCATTGGTGACAAGAATGGCATCACGTAGGAAGGGCCCCAGGTATAGAGGGATGGGCAGTGGACACCTCTGTCAGGAAGAGTCTTCCTTATCCAGGGCTATCAGGATCAGGAGCTAGAGCCCACGTTTGGAGAAAACACAAGAAGTAGTACCAACCCAGTGAGTCTCGGGTGAGAAATCGGAATGGTTTGGTTTCCCATCTCTAACTTGGCCAGATGTACCATAAGCTGTATCTGCAAAGCCAGTGTAAGGCTAGACTTAAGTTCAATTAGGATCCAAATTCTTCACTGTCAACTTGTCTAAGTTTTTGTTTATTTCACTTAGTTTCCTAGTGAAATTTTCATTTGAAAATTCCCAGCCTTATTTATTTATTTATTTACTTATTTTAATAGAGACAGGATCTCACTCTGTTGCCCAGGCTGGAGTGTAGTAGCACAGTCATAGCTCACTGCAGCCTCGACCTCCCAGGCTCAAATGATTTCCTGCCTCAGCCTCCAGAGTAGCTGGGACTACAGGCAGGAAGCACTGTGCCTGCACTCCAGCCTTCTTTTCTTTTCTCTAGCTTTTTTTTTTTTTTTTTTTTTTTTAATATTTGAGACAGAGTCTTGCTTTGTTGCCCAGGCTGAAGCGCAATGACATGATCTCAGCTCATTGCAACCTCCGCCTTCTTGGTTGAAGAGATTCCCCTGCCTCAGCCTCCCAAGTAGCTGGAAACACAGGTGTGCACCACCATGCTCAGCTAATTTTTGTATTTTTAGTAAAGATGGGGTTTTGCCATGTTGACCAGGCTGGTCTCGAACTCCTGGCCTCATGTGATCCATCCACCTTGGCCTCTCAAAGTGACCAGCCTTATTTTAACTGAATAAAGGGAAAGGGGCTTTTTTTTCCATGACCCTGAAGACAGAGGGACTCAGTGCGCCCCCAGTGGCCAGAGGCTGTAGTTACAGGGAAAGCAAGTCGGGTCCCTCTGAGCCTCTGGAAGAGCCAAGTGGCTGGCTGCTGGAACCATCCAGGAGAAACCAGATTTTCCAGGCTAGAGCTGTTTCCTTTTTCCAGTCTGAGGCTTCCCATGTATTCCTTTCAACGCAGCACCTCTATGTGCATCCCTGAACCCTATGATCTGAGAAAAGGTAGCCGAACCCCCGACTTTCTCTTTTGCATTGACATTAGCACAGATCTGAGCCACATGAGTAGTTGCTCATACCATTATCTGCCTTTGGTTGAGAATTTAGAAGGTGCTAGGCACAAACACACGTCATCTTATTTAATCTTTACAAGCCAGGATCCGGTACTAGGGTCCCCAGTGTTCAGAGGGATTAATTTGTCAAGATCTCACAGTGAGTAGATTCCAGTCTACCTCACTGGAGCCTGGTGCCCGTCCCCATGGTCTGCACTCCTGGTGTTGAACCTCAGCAGGGGCTGTCCCTGGCCTGCTGAAACAGTTCAGCTGACCAGGAAGTGTGTGTGCATGGTGTCTTTTGTACAGTCTCAGCCCCTGGGTCTGACACTCTGATGGTCTTTTAGGGTGCTGGGTTATTTCCTGGGGTTCTATCTGTGCCAAGTTGTGTATCTTTCAGTGACACACATCTGTTCAAGCCTTCTGAGTTGGGGAGCAACAGAAAGAGGTGAAGAGAGAAAGCACTCTGGGAAACATGGAAATATTTTTGCAGCCTGATTGTCTCTGCATGCAACACTAGCAAAGCTGTTTCTGCTCCCTTTCGGTGTCCGAGTCAAGGGGACGAAGAGGCCTGCCCAAGAAGAAGAGGGATGATTTTTCTCTTTCTGTGGTTGGGGGCAGAAAGGCGATCCGGCTGCCCAAGTGGTTCAGGTCAGGCTTAACTCGGTCTGTGGCCTCTGGCCTGGGGAATGTGCTGAGCTTTGATTCAGCTAAGCAGTGGCTTGCTGCCCAGGCCTGTGGTCCTCCAAAACACCAGCTGAGGATCCCAAAACTTAGGGCCCTTGTGAACAGGGTGAGTTATTGTCACCAGGACTTGCCCTGTCACCACCTATTACATTTTCTGGGGACCCAGCAGCCCCTGGCCTATGGCCACACAGCAGGCGCCTCTTGGCCAAGAGCTCTGGCATGAAGCTAGGCCTCTCCAACTATTTAATGTTTCATTAGCGGTTTTCTAAAGGCATGGGGCCAAGCCTGGCCGAGCCACACCATTCAGAAGTACGTGAACACTTCATAAAACCAAACTGTTGAAGGATCCCAAACCCAGGAATCTGGTCACTTGGAGTCCAGGCTGGAGGCCCAGGGCAGGCTGCTGCACTGTCTCAGCTCTTTCTTGGTCTGGATACTTCTGGGCCACACATCTGTCTCTCAAACTGTTTAGCCTGTTAGTAGTTCTAAACTAACTTCTAAATAGTTCATATTTGGGGTTCACCAACCTCTTTTCATATCTGATGAAAGCTTTGGACTTGCCCCAGAAAGAGACATCCATGCACATATGTACAACATCGTGCTTAGAATTGCAAGGTATTCACAAGCCACACTCTAAAGATCATCAGTGGATCCAAGTGGAGAACCCCTGTGCTAAACCACACTTGCTTCCACACTTAAACTCTGGGGACTGTGGAGTGTTATCCATCAAGAAGAAGAGTAAACAGGTATTGGGTTTTGTTTTGTTTTGTTTGGCTTTTTGCTTGTGTCTTGGATTTTGAATAGAAGTCCTTGAGTGGTAGAATGGGGGCTAGATCATTAGAATCACTCCAGACTTCACAGGTAAGAGTGGGAGCTCAGTTGAGTGACAGGCCCATCCCAGACACAAAGTCACTCCAGGGCAATTATTCAGAGCCCCCAGGAGCTTTCGCGCTCTAGGAGCAAGTCAGGTAAGCAGCAGCAACACACGTGCCGCGGAGGTGGCACCTACATTCAGACTCTCATTGCTCTTGATTGACTGTGTGGCCCTGGACCAGTCCAGGGTCCACGGCTCTGGAAATGGTAATCAGGCTTGTGGTTGCAGGGGAATTTATGTGTACCAAGTGACTGGCACAAAACAGAGGCCCAATACACTCAATGCTGGCAGATGATAGACACAGTGGAGCAGCAAAGCTGGTGAGGATGGAAACACCCCATCACCTGTGAGTGGGATTAGAGTGTCTGCAGAGGGCATCCTGCTGGCTTCCCAAGCCATGAGCCTTCTGATAAATCTTACTCACTGCTCTGTCAGAGCTTCTGATTTAGGGGTAGGGACGGGCAGTCAGGAGAAAGCATAGTTAGCTCTCGGGCAGCTAGTTGTGGCAGACAGCGTGCTTTGTCCCTCAGATGAGTCACAACGAGTGCCCTTGGCAGGTAGGAAGGACTTTGAAGTGTGGTGCCCCAAAGGGCTGGTCCAGGAGGCCCCTGCCTAGCCCCTGGGCCTGTCGCTCCTGAATCTCCATCATTGGCCCGAGGGCAGGCCCAGGCTTGAAATAAACTCAGGCCAAGCTGGAGGGGCAATTAGAAGGAAGAGAGCCATTTGGCTTTTTCCAAAAGGTAAGAAGGAGGACTTCTCATTTTTGTGCTTTAAATATCAATGCACTCTTTTGATGCCATTATTTGCATTTTCTGAGTTCCACTGTTCTTGGGCAAAATCCAATAGCCCAGCTGTGAAGGCCTCTTCCACATACGTGCCCCTCCCCTGGAGAATCCCTTACACCTTCTTTGAGCTACCAGGCCAAGAAAATTGTATTGAGCTTTACCTCGTGAAGTTTGCATTTTAAAAGCAAGATGTGTTTTTTCATCTCTAAATATAAAGTTTTCACACTGAATAAACTTTTCCAAACTATATGCCCTGCATCTGGATACTCTGTGGAAGCAAAGGGCAGCATGGCTGGGTGGTGCTGAGTCGGGCAGAGCTCTGGTCTGTGCATCAGGAGACTGGCCACTCACCAGATGACTTCTGGGAGCCACCATTCCTTATCTGAAAGCTGGACAGCTGGGGGCCTCCGTACCTTACATCCTGCCCACCTTCCACAGAGTTGTCATCATTGACTGAGTTATGTCTAGAGAAGCACTTTGAAATGCTTCTCCAGCATTCCAGGTCAGAAGAGGGTGGCCTACCCCACCCAAAGCTGCAGAAAGAGAGGGGAGCGTGGGTCCAGGGGAGAGGATGTGTGGGGTCCAAAGATGCCCAAGACAGTGCCTGGTGAGACAGCCCAAAGGAGGCAGCAGGCTAGAAACTTGCAGAGGAACAAGGAAGCTGTGACACCTTCTTACCTGGGGACCTCAGGACAGGAAGAAATCATGAAACATTCTTACTGGGAGAGCCAGAGGAGCTTTCCTAGTATTGTTGTTACTGGTAACAGCTGTGAGGTGCCCCCTCAGTGCCCTGGCAACTGTCATTGTCACAGACCCCAGGAACATGGGGCTTTGGGTACAGTTTGACCCTCTCCCTGAGATGGAAGATCTCCCTTAACACCTCCCCCCGGGGACTTGAGACAGGGGTGGCTCCTTTGCTCGGCTGCTGCACTCTAACCCTTTGTGGGAAGGGGAGCATGCAGGTGAGTGGGCGCAGGAGGCAGGGCAAGTGCTCTTGGGCTCTGGCAGGAATGAACCCCATACCTGCCCACAACAATGTCTAGCGGTTGCCTGTGACCTCTAGAGCCTCAGAGGGTATGAGCTACAAACAGTGCTCCTTTAGTATTTTCCATCCGTGGATGACTAAATGTTAAACCAGGTCAGTGGAGGATCAGGGCGACAGCCTTTTACACCCTGTCCTCTTGGTGCCTGGGTTCTTGTCCGGGATCTAGGAAGAATCAGGTCACACAGATGTGAAGGATGGTGAATGCAGAGATTTTATTGAGTGGTGGAAATAGCTCTCAGTGGGATGGGGAGCTTGAAAGGGGATGGACTGGGAAGATAATCTTCCTCTGGAGTTCAGCCATCCTCAGCCAAATTCCTGTCCAACCATCCCCGGCTGAATTCCTCTCTGACCATAGTCTCTGATGTCCAGCTGCCTTTTCTCCTCTCAATGTTCAGACACCTCTTCTCTTCTCTCCTTCTCTGCCACGCTGCTCTGCTCCTCTGCCAGCAGAGCTTGGGGTTTTTATGGGAGCATGGTGAGCCTAAAGGCAACATTTGGGCAGGAAAACAGGGATGTGAAGTTTTCATTTAGGGCCATGGGTCCAGGCTTGGGGGTGGAACCCTTGCCAGGGACCCCACTCTTTTCTTCCCTGCCCCCTGGCCATATCATCCCCATGGGTTTACTGCATCTTATTAAAGAACTACTCACAATGACCTCAGATCATTAATAACTCAGCATCTGAACTCTGACTTCCTGTCTCTTGCTTTTTGGATATATTAATGCCAGTGTGTCTGCCTGTATGCACCAGGGGTTTGATTCCCCCTTGCAAGGTTTTTAGGAGATTTAGACAGTCTTACAACAGCTGTGCCCAGTTTTTAAAGATCTCGCTTCCTGGAGGTGAAAGCAAGGGGGGTGTATTCCTAAAACTATATCACCAACAGTGTGAAGGGCCTGGTACTTTGCATTGTCTCATTTATTCCTCACTACACCACCATGGGGTGGATAATATTAAATCCGTTTTACACAGCTAAGAACTGAGGCTCGGGGAAGTTAAATAACATGGATCACTGGTGGACCAGGACTCAACTCCAGCCTGTGGAGCTCTAGAAACCAGGTCATTCCTTCGTGCCCTATTGCCCCTCTCTGAATGCAAAGGCTAAAGCAGAGTGAGGAACTCAGCAATGAGTAATGGCTCATTGTGAAGTGGAGTCCAGGTGGTGCCTACGGGGCAGGGGCTTATGTGCCCATAACTGACTCCATCTACCTACCAAGTTCTCATTAGGGTCAAAGCATGCGATCGGAGTCAGAGGCTGGGTTTGAGAACCTGCTCCTTTTACGGAAGAATTTCATCCCCATGCTGTATGAGCAAATTTGGCTTTGCTGACCTTATCTGTAGCATGAAAACCCACACAGGGCTGCTACGAATACAGAACGAGATAATGCAAATAACGTGCTTAGCATGGCATCTTCTCTGAACACCTCAGGTTGGCTTAGGGTCTCCCATTCTGCGCCCCCACAGCACTCTCTGCCTCCCTTGAAGCATTCTTCCCTCTTATTTATCCACCTGCTTCCAAGCTACCTAATCTCAGGGGCCCCATCTGGCCTGCTCACCACTGAGTGCCCGGCCCTGACAGTGCCTGACACCTGGGCAGAGATGTACACCTCTAATGCTGATCTGCTGACTGGTGACCACGGAAGGAGGCACAGCAGCTACAGCTATTGTTACTGCTTCCTTCCTCCCCCAAATATACTTGATGCTTCAGTGGCATCTCCCTCCTGCCCTCCCCATGCCAGGCACCTCCATCCTCATCCTCTGAGCCTTTTCTCCCAAGTCCCCTGCTCCCCACTGCCCTCAGACCCCCTCCCCATCTCGGCCTAGAAGCCCCCCAAGGCTTGGTCCTCCCTTCAGTCTCTCCCAGCTCCTGCCCACAGCCTTCTCAGAATAACTGGATGGCTCTTAGTGACACCTCAGGGTCTGGAAGAGGCCAGAATTATTCTGATACTACTGCATGTATGTTTTTGAGTCTCCAGTCCTTGTTGGTGTGCTGGGCCTCTGTGGCAGGGGTGGGAACCTGTGTCCCCTGCCCCCCCTGCCCAGGCCCAGTGCCAGGCTGCGCACAGAGGAGGCTGCAGGACGGGTCTGTTGGGCAGCAGCCAGGGTGCCCACAGTTAAGTTTCAAGGGAGGACTTCAGCTGCACCTTTAAAGAAAAAATTATTATGCTCACATTCATTTCACACCCTTGTGACAAAGGACACATTTCCACGACCTCATCTGACCATCATCAACCAACCTATGAGGTCAGTAGGTAGGACAGGTCTCCCCTTTGAACAGATGGGGAAACTTAGTCACAGAGTATAACATTATAGAGCTAGCAGACAGGAGAACAACCACAGATCTGGGTGGGGCATCCATGATGGTCAAGAACAAACCCGAGAGCCAGACTGGCTGGTGTGATTCCCAGCTCTTCCACTTATAGCTTTGTTTCCTTGGCAAATTACTTAACCTCCCTATGCCTCAGTTTTCCCTTCTTTAAAATGGACATAATACTTAGTTCATAGGCTCATTATGAGGAATACGTGAGTTATGATCTTCAAAGCAAGTATTAACTGATTACGTGCCTGGCAGCTAGTAAGCACTGAATGTTGTAAAATAATGCAACCTAGACATGCATATGGAGTTCTTTACACTATGTCCTCTCCTTTTGTACACTTCTGAACACATCCACAATGAGAAGGAAGGGAGTAAAGTGTCATCTATTTTTCTGTTACTTAAAGAAGGCTCTAGATACGGCATGAGCCTCTGACAATGGGATGAGGACCTCATTCTTTAAAACTTTCGTTAAACATGGTGAATTTCCTTTATACATGAACATTGTAGGTTCATGCTTCTTGGCAAGAGAAGATGAATACAAGCTGAATTACAGTATCTCAATAAGATGGCAGTGTTTATTGCAAATGCTGCAACATCCTGCTTGAGAAAACTTTGATTTCTAGTCTGGTTCTATGACTCCACCAAAGCTAGACAATTATCCAAGCAGCACCTGACCTTTTTGACTGTTTATCTTATTGGCTGGCAGTGGTCCAGGCCTTTAATGTTATGCTTCTCCTCTTGTTCCTGGAGCTTTGAGGAAGATAATGAAATGAGTTGAGCGCCATGTGCAACGTGGCTGGCTAGGAGACTCTGCTGGATAGTGCAATTGGAAGGGACACCTCCGTGTGCTTCCAGGGGCCTGGGCCAGACCTGACTGGGAGCTCTAGAGAACAGAAGCCCACCAGCTGGAAGACGCAGGCAGGAGGTGGCACTGCAAGGGGTGTGAGTGTGAACAGCAAAGGGTTTGCTGTCCCAGGCCTCACTCTGCCACTTGCTGCTGTGTGACCCTAAGCAAAGCCTTTAACCTCTCTGAGTCTCAGTAGTCCTATCTGTGAAATGAGAATTTTAATGCTGGCTCTGACGACTTCACATGTGAAACTGACCTATAAATCTTCAAGTGTACACTGATGTTGTTGTAATCTAGAGATAAGCAGCAATCTACTAGCAATAACCTTGCATCGCCATTCAGCTTTCATTCTCCGAACCAGACTTGTAGGCCCCCAGTGCCAGTGGGAGCCCTGGTGGTCTGGTCTCACGGTCAACAGGAAGGTCTGCTGTGCCACCGCCACCACCACTAGAACATCGCTCCCTTCAAGGATTTATTCCTTAGGTTATGATTTAAGCCATATCAATTATAATACCTTAGGAATAATAGGTCCATTATTTTTTTTTCCTACCCATTTGACCCTCTGCTATGAGCAAGGTTATTTGCTTTGTTTCGCTTTTGTTTTTGGGTAGGGATGCGAGCTGAAAGAGACAGACAGATCACGAGGATCTTCGAGTTAGGGGCATTAGAATAGCACTGTGGGGCCGGGCAGAGGGACTTGTGTGTGTAGGCAGCAGCACACAGACACGGGGCTAGGACGTAGGCCTGGAGTGATGAGGGTCAACCACAGTCTTCCCAACATTTCCTGGAGGTCAACCTGCTTTTAACACCCTTAATTCTTTTCCAACTAGTGTCTCACTGCCCTGCCCCAAAATCAAGGTGAAGCAGATACTACTCCAGGCCAAAGACACATCTCCTATGACTGACCTTCTGGTCTTGGCCACACAGCTGACTAGCTGCTTGTGTCATTGGACGAGTGACTTCCCCTCTTGTGTCAAGGTGCGCTGCAGAGGGATGGCGTTGGAGGCAGGAGTGAGCGCGGAGCTGTGAGGACCCAGGGAGGAGGGTTTAGAAGTCAAGGAGGAAGCTGCAGGCACGTGACTCCTGCACTGGCCTCACCTCTCACCAGCTCTGCAAGGCCCGGAGCTGCCATCCCAAGGCTGCTTTTCCTTTCCTTTCTTTTTTTAAAATTCTTTAATTAAACTTTTTTGATTAAGTGACAGCTTTTACCACTCCTGGCAGCTGCTGGGAGACAAGATAATTTATAGATGCATTGACACTATATGATTAGGACAAGTACAGTAAATAACAGATGAGGAGATGACTCGTGCAACCTGCAGGGCCCCTCCTCCGTCTCTTCAGTCCAGCCCCCACCATCTCCCAGTGAGCCCCAGGTAGACGTCTGCCGCATCACTCAGGGGCTGCGTGGAGCACTCGGTGCCTTTCCCACCACAAGATGACGAAGATGTGGTGTTGACAGACTGCTGGTGTCCGTGGACCACAGCTCTACCCTGGGGCCCCAGGGACTTTCTCAGAGATGCCTGTTTCTACCTAGAGGAAAGACTTAATGATTCTCACCCTTGAAAGTGTCTACAGAAATCCTCTAGTCAGAATGTCCTTGCTGTGTACCAGGGCACACTGTGGGCTCCGTCCAGCCAGGCAGGGCCTGGACTCAGGATCCCCTAGGCTGGTCACCTCTGGTTGTGGGCGCTTCATCCATTTCCCTGTGGATGCCATAAAAGCACTGTCCCTTTCTCTGTGTGCCACACTGTGGAAAAGGTTGAGAATCACCGCTAGTCCGCTCCTGTGCCTGTAGCAAGGAGAGTAATTGAAGTGCCCCGGGAAACTTGAGCCATGTCCTTAGGTCTTCAGCACTGCCGGAGCCCCATGCTCCTCAGGAATGAGCCCCTGGCCTTTTCCTCACAGTAACCAAGAGCGCTCATGGGGGCAGCCTTAGCCTGTCTTTCTGGGTGAAGCACATTTCCTCCTGTCCTCTTGTCTACCCTAACATTCCATGTGTTCCTTTCTTAGGGTAAAGGCCACCCTCTTCTTAGGAGCCCCGCACCCAAGCCAGGCATTTTGCATGGGAAGCAGTGCCCTGTGTACTTATAATCAGTATTGTCTAGGCAAGATTAAATCAGTGACATTCAACCGTATACAATCCAACAAATGATCAGACGATTTGTTGGAAGGCAGGATTCGAGTTCCTCTCAGAAGCTGGCTTGCTGTGCACGCCTCTCCTAACATGGACTCTCCTCACGTGCCCAGGCAGAAAGCGGCCAGCTCCCAGCCAGATGCGTGGGGGGCCCTGGGTTCCAGAAGATCAAGTGGCCAAGCACATGAAGACAAATAGTTTGTCTCGTCAGCTTCTGGGGGTCGCTTGTTCACGTGGGAAGAAACCAAGCAGTGGAGGTTCCCATAGAAAGATTACACAGCCAAAGTTTGTGGCTGGATTTTTTTTGTGGCTTTTCTTTGTGAAGAGTTAAGCATGAAGGACCGAGGGTATCCAGGAAGAAGAGTAGCTTTGGGATTATCAGGAAGGATCCACGTACATGTTTCTGACTTCTTCTCAAATTGCCTGGCGCAGTGCACAGGACATAGTAGATCTTTCCATAAACACTGCTAAACTGCACAAGGAACTTATTCTGTGAAGGGAGCTCCCTACCTCTGTTTCCCCACCTGACAGGCATGCTAGTTTAGACTCCTTCAAGGATAACTCAGCTACTCCCTGTGGGATATCTGGAAAGAGTAGGGACGGGATATAGATACATTCTACTGATCCAAGTCACTTTAAATATTTTAAAATTTTTAAATAATTATAGGTTCACAGGAAGTTTCAAAGGTAGCACAGAGGCAGTGCCCTTCACCCAGTTTCCCCCAATAGTCACATCATATGTACATAACGATGGCACAGTATCAAAACCAGGAAACTGACTTTGGAACAATGTGCATGTATAGTTCTGTGTTGTTTTATCATATGTAGGTTCATGTGACCACTGCCGCAGATGCAGAACTGTTCCTTCACTATGGAGATCTTCCCCGTGTGCACATTTAGACACACCCACCCTTCCTCCTCATCATCCCTAACCCCTGGCAACTACTAATTTGTTCTCCATCTCTATAATTTTGTCATTTCAAGAATGTTATATAAATGGCTTTTCTTGCGTTTCTGTGGATTCGTTGAACATTTTTTAGAACTCCGTTTTTATCTACCTCTAGTGTTTTTGAGTATATCTCTTCGTATAGCTGTTTTGTGGTTGCTCTAAGTATTACACCATATATACATAATTTATCAGTCTACTGGTATTACTTTTTTCCAGCCCAAATGAAGTGTGTCTGTCTCGCTTTTATCCTCACCCATTTATGACAGAATTGCCTTAGGTATTTCCTCCACACACATGAGAAATGCATGTGTTACGATTTTTGCTTCAACTGTCAAAATTTAGAAAACTCTAGAGGAGATAGAAAGTGTATTCATTTGCCCATATTCTTGCTCTTTCTGTTCTTCCTTACTTCCTGATAACCCAAGATTCCTTAAAAAAATCATTTCCTTTCTGCTTAGAGAACTTCCTTTTGCCATTCTTTTAGTGTAGGCCTGTTGGTGACCAAGTCTATTAGTTTTCCTTCATCTGTGAAAATACCTTTATTTCCCCTTCATTTGTGAAGAATATTTGCACTGGATATATAATTTGGTTGACACTTTCCTTCATTAGGCACTTGCAAAATGGTATGCTACCTCTTTCTAATACTCATGGTTTCTGATGAGAAATATGCTGTCATTTGAATTATTTTCCCCCCTGGGCAAGGTGACATTTCCCTTGCACTACTCTCAAGATATTTTCTTTGACTTTGGTTTTCAAGGGTTTGACTGTGATGTATCTTGGTGTGGATTTCTTTGGGCTTATCCTATTTCGGCTTCACTCAGCTTCTTGAATCTGTAGGTTTATGTCTTTTGCTAAGAAATTTTCAGCCATTAATTCTTTGAGTACTTTTTCAGCCCCATCCTCCTCTTTCTCTCCTTCTGGAACTCTGATGACATGGATGTTAGAGCATTTGCTATAATCCCACAGGCCACCCAACTCTGCTCACTTTTTAAAGATTATTTTCTCTCCATTGTTTATATTAGGTAATTTCTATTATTCTACCTTCAAGTTCATTGATTCCTTCCTTCGTTGTCTATATTCTACTATTGAGCCCATTCATTGAGTTTTGAAATTTCATTTATTGTTCTTTTTACTTTTAAAATGTTCATTTAGCCTTCTTTATGTCTTCCATTTTTTTACTGAGGCTCTGTTTCTTTGCTGAGACTTTCTGTGTTTCCACGGTTTCAAGCATGCTTGTAATTGCTTGTTGCAGCATTTTACAGTAGCCACCTCAACATTTTCATCAGATAATTCTAACATCTGGGTTATCTCAGTGCTAGTGTCATCCAAGTGCCTTTTCTCATTCAAGTTGGTGCTCTCCTGTTCTTGGTATGAGGAATGATTTCCAATTGGAACCTGGATGTTCTGGGTATTATGCAGCTCCGGATGTTATCTGAAGCCTTCCCTTACAGCTGCTTTCCTTTGCCACTGACCCAGCAGGGAGGAGGGATGCCACCATCTTGCTATTCCAGTAAGGGTGGAAGTCAGGTTCCCACTCGGCCCCCATCAGCACTCAGTGAGGCAGGGCCTCCTCATTACTGCTGGCGTGGCTCAGGCTCACTGCTGGACCTCTGCTGATACCACCCTGGCTGGAGGCAGAGGGGAGCCTCGTTACTGCCTCACTGACACCGCAGCGAGGGAGAGGCCTCATTACCACACGGTGAATGTCCTGGCCCTCCCTTGGGCCTCCTCTGACACCACTTCGGCAGGGAAAGGGGGGCACACCTCATTACTGCCTAGTTGGGGTGGAAGTTCAGTTTTCTCACATCGTCTCCACCGACACCATGTGGGTACTGGGGAGCTTCATTATGACCCAGTGGGAAAGAATGTTCTTTTGATAATAGGCGTCCTGATAAGTGTGTAGTGGTATTGATTTGCATTTCCCTAATGACTAGTGATGTTGAGCATCTTTTCATGTGCATATTGGCCATTTGTAGATCTTTAGAGAAATGTCTATTCAAATCCTTTGCTTATTTTTATATTAGACAGAAAATGTTAGACAATAACTATTCTCCTCCAGCCAAACACCACAAGAAAAACTGCAGCTTCACCCACTCTTCCCCCAGCAAACGCCAAGTGGGGAACCTCAACGTCCATCCTCATCAGGCTGTAACAAGGCACCCCAACTCTTTTGCTGGGGTGGCATCAAGACAGGTGGGGAACCAGGAATTTCCAACACGTGCTACAACATGGATGAACCTTGAAAACATTATGCTAAGTAAAATAAGCCAGACACAAAAGGACAAATATTACATGATTCCACTTATATGAGGTACCCAGACTAGGCAAATTAATAGAGACAAAGAGTAGAATTGTAGTTTCCAGGGATTGGAGGGAAGGGATCATGGGGATTTATTATTTATTAAATACAGAGTTTCAGTTTGGGAGGATGAAAAAGCTCAGGAGATGGGTGGTGATAATTGCACAACAATGTAAATGTGCTTGATGCCACTGAATGGTACACTTAAAAATGGCTAACGTAGTAAATTTTATGTTATGTATATTTTACCACAGTTTTACAAAGTCTGGGTCTTGCTAGACTTCCCCTTTCCTGGGCTTTTGGCTAATGAGAGGAGGCTCTAATTGGGGCTTTTTTTTTTTTTTTTTTTTTGGTCTGTACCTTTTGATGTTTCTGGGTTCCCCAGGAATCCAGAGAACTCTGCTATGTTATTCCTCAGGTCCTGGGGTTCCCTTCTGGTCTACTGTCTTCTCTCCTCTTTTAGAGTCTTTCTATGTTTCTTTTACATATAACGTACATGGATTTTGGTTGCACTTAGTAGGGAAAGATGTGTCTACTCCATCTTTCTGGAAGCAGAAGTCTCCAAGCCACTTTATGTGAAGAGTTTTGTCCACATTTCATTTCTTTTTGCTCACTAGTGAAGTCTTATTCATTTCAATTTAGTATATAAAACTTATAGCTGACAAAATATATTTCATTTTCATGGAAAAGGACTCCTGCTTCTGAAACCTTGCATTGATATTTCTAGAAATTTCCAGGGCACCAGTCATAACATCAAATAAGAAGCCTATTGCCA